>NC_056739.1:896864646-897162146 GCF_019279795.1 Protopterus annectens
AATTGGAAAGAAAACTGGGAGGTTGTTAACCTGGTTGATACTAGACTCAGAAGCTACCTTAAGCAAAAAAGATGGGCTAGTCTGTAAGGAAACCGTGTCTTTGTGGAAAACCAGGTAAGGGGGCTTGGAAGCTCTGGATACTCATATAGCTAATATAACAACTAGAAAAATGTTTTTTCAAGACAAAAACCTTAATGTCTGATTTAGCTGAAGGTTCAAAAGGGCTTTGGGTCAGAGCTAGAAGCAAGACAGTTAAATCCCAAGGAGGAGTAAGACGTCAAAGCAGAAAAGTTCCTTTGAGAAAAGTTTTGCATAATTTAGAAGAAGCTAAGGAAGAATTATTTTCACCTAGATGAAAGTTTGAAATGGCAGCCAACTGAACAGTAATAGTAGAAATGCTTGCCCCTTTACTGAATATTGAAGCTGAAAGGGTCAAGTACACCTGGTATGGGGGCAGAAAAGTGGTCCAGATCCCTCTTAAGGACACATAACACAAACCTCTTCCACCTACTTGTGTACACCGTGTTCTAGTAGAAGCTTTTTGAAAAGATGATAAAATATGATGGATTGGGGAGGAAAGCCTGGGCTCTCTAGCATTCAGTGGAATTACAGAAACCATGCGCTTAGTTTGATGCCTGTTATGCCTAGATGAGACATCCCTGTTGGGTGAGGCAAGAGATCTGGATTGGGATCCAGTATCCAGGGCGGATGTAAAAGATGAGGCCAGAAGAAGGGGAAACCAAGTCTGATGAGGCCAAAAAGGTGCAATGAGAATAACTGTGCTCTTTAACAACTATGCTTTCTGTAGAAATTTGGAGATGAGAGGTAACAGGGGTAGGCAAAGAGAAGACTGGAGGGATAATCGTGGACTACAGCATCTCTCGGTGACTCCCCAGTGGAGAGATCAGAGCACTGCTGCACTTACTGTTGAGGGCAGAAGCAAAGAGGACACAGCATGGCTGGCCCTATCGACTTAAAATTCTCTCTGCCACTTTGACAATGAGAGAGCACTCATGGGGAATCAGAATGCACCCACTTAGTTTGCCTGCAATCAAGTTGGTTTCCCCTAGTATGTGTGTTGCTATGAGAATGCAGCCGAAAGAGATTGCCCACTGCCACCACAGAACAAAGGTCACTGAAGCATAAATGAGCTTACCAAATCTGTCCAAGGCTCTAAATTCCCTGTTAGGGGGAATGACAGAAGAGCTCTGCAAGCTCTTTCCTAGTGGCTGCTGCCTGAACCATGGCAACAGCTAGTACTCCATTGCTTCAGAGTGATCTGTCCTTCTAAGGGACTAAAAATTTGGGTACTTACGGATAAATTCCACAGTTGCTGGTTCCTTTCAAGCCCACTGCGAGATGAAGTGTAAGTTAATCAGCCGGGGGGAGGGGGGATCATCCAAGTCATAGCGGAGCCAGACCAGAAAGCCTCCAGGAATACTGACTCCTCTTGGGATGGGGTGTCAGAAGACCAGCCACCGTTTTGCTTTAGGAGTTCAAGAATGTCTCTAAAGGAGACATCTTCAGGAGATGAGGATGTCCCAGATGGCTGCACATTGAGTAAAGGCTTAATTTCAACTCTCCCAGTGTGAAAACAGAAGAGACAGCTACTGAACTCATTTTTCGGGGTAAATTTCAGTAACTGGCTAGTAACTGCACTGCCTGGATGCCAGTAAAAAATAAATTCAGAGACTCTGAAAGAAATCAACCACAAAAGGTGAGGAAAAACACTGACTGGGGAAGAATTCTGCAGCTGTTCAGCAAAAAGCAGTGCAAGCTCCAGGTTTGTTGCAAGACATGCCTTCCAGTAACCTACAGGAAAAAAATAAGTTAAATGTATTCAGAGCTTATTAAAATAAACAAAAAGCTAATGGAGTAAATCAACTCAAACAACAAAAGACTTGATAAAATGTAAGAAGCTTTAAACAGATATTCAGATGAGTTAATAAAACTGCAAAAATCGGAGGCAGAAATGAAGAAAAGGCTGGCTGAATATGAGACTGCTCAAGTACAGAGGTTTTAAAAAAATAATACAATTAGAATATGAAGCACTCTGGGAAACCCTGAGATTTTCTGCTGTACCAGAGAAGCTGGAAGGAAGACTGTATTAATTTTATGAAGGCACAAATAAGCAACTGGACTGGTACTCCACTGCAGAAGTTAACAGAAAGGGCACATCGTGTGTATGCTCTAAACCTGGTCATGAGAAAGAAATATAGACCTTTAATAGTAAAGGTGCAATCCTACCAGCAGGAGTTGATCCTAACAAAACCGTGTCATAAAGTACTAAAAATGGGAGACAGTAGCGTTTGTGGAAAATTATTACACACTGTACACCAGGCAGAAGAGGAGCAAATGTATTCCACTAATCAGGGAATGTTGAGAAGCAGGCTTGAGATTCACACTGCTGTATCCATCTACTTTCAGAATATACTGTCCTGAAGGGATAAAATCATTTTTTAATGCAGGAGGAGGAATTACAAAAGTTTGTCCAACAAACGGTGAGCTGTGAAACAGAAGAAAAGTCTGCTTCTTGTTGTTCTACATACAGACTGTGCTAGTGAAACCTTTTTCCAGTGTTGCACAAGAAAGTGCTTAAGACACAGAAGAAAGCACAAGAGCTGACTAGAAGACCAGAGAGTACATTGGAAAAGAAGCAGAGACTGGATCTGTGAGATGGAAATAAACAGGAATAAAACCAGCAACTTGGAAATTGTCAAATAAATGGAGGATTTTAAACCATTAATTATATTTGCGCAATATGACAGAACAAGAAAACCTGGAAATATTGGACTTTTTGACTCTGTTAAACTTGTAGGGGGCTCTAAAGTATGTGCCCTACTTCATGTCATTAATGTTTGGAGGAACACTTAAGAGGGGAGGGGGAAGAGGAAGGAAAGAGTTAACTACAAGTACAACAAACTTTTATTCTTAGCAGTAATATTTGTATAGTGCATGATATATGCATGCTAAAAAGTAAAGTTTCTTACGTTATTTTCAAGTGTAATGGGGATATTACACTAAACAGGTACCCCTATTTCTTTTTGTTCTTTTCTCTTTCTCCTTGCTCAGTTTTAAGAAATGTAGTCACTGCAATGTATAAAAAAAGTCTGTTCAAAAGAGTATGATACAAGAAAAAATGTGTTTTTTCTCATTCTTGCATAGGGGAATGACTGGATTAAGGTTCTTGGCTTTATCTAGTAACAAGTTTAAACAGAATGCAAAAAAATAAATAAAGAACACTGAATATAATAAAGCTCTCCTCTAGCAAACAGACAAACAAATAAATAAATAAATGCCTGTACTAGCAACTCTGCATCTGGTTCTCATGTCTCCATGGCGACAATCTGATAAAGAGCAATAAAAACAGAATACTTCTTTCTTTTAATGGCTAGAAGATAATGTTTTCTGAAAGCATTTTCTCATTTTGGGTGAACAATAAAGATAAGACAAAACCAGACAGCACTGAGTAGAAGCACAGGCTGTACCATATGTCTTAGCATGGATAACCTTCCTTTTAGGTTAACCCAAGTTTAAGTGTGGCTGTCAGTTTGGGATAACTGTTCCTATTAGCAAAGTAAAACTTCAATATTTGAACATGTACATAGTCTTGCGTATTAATAGTAATAGGTTCTGGGGTGTAATGGGGGCATATTTCTTTTTTTGTTTCAGGAGTTTCAATAAAACAAAATATTTTGTGACATAGGCTCAAATGGATATAACAAGAAACAACTGTATAAAAGATCAACCTGCCAAATGTTAGTGTGTGCATGTAACATAAACACTGGAACTAGACACTTAAAGTGTTACAAATAAAAGGTTGGAATAATAACTTTTTAACATAATGAACCTTTCAATATCTTTAAACATTAATAGTCTCATCGATATACATAAAAAAGAAACAGCAGTGAACTATATTTAAAAATGTAGAGTGCAAATAGCTATGCTACAGGAGACACATTTGGAAAGAACTGAGCATGTGAATTTAATAAAGAAAAGTTTTCAGGACAGTTATTCAAAGGAACACCTAGGACAAAGGAAAAGAGGAGTACATAAATTAACTGGAAAGAGGCACTCCAATAGTGATAGAAGAGAATAAAAAAGACAATAATGGTAGATTTGTACTACTAAGGGGCTACTGGCAACGGAAGAGGATTACACGGTCATGCATTTATATTTCACATGAAACTGCTATAGTAGAGCTTAAGAAAATTCTTGGAAAAATACTCAGTTTTCAACAGGAAATATTACTTATAGGTGGGGACTGGAATTTGATTTACAGCAGAGGTGATATGTCTGGGGGGGGGCCCAGAAGGGATGATATAACAAAGGAGTTTAGATTTTTTGAAGAAATTTATGAAAAATGTTTGGTTGTCATGGAAGATTTGAATTCAGAAGTAGGAGTTCAGAGTGAATTTACATATTCACCAAGGCACAAAAACTGGGCTAGGCTAGACAGAACTTACATTTCACAGGAACATGTGCATTTAATTGAAAGTTTTGATACACATCCAATGACTATTTCAGATCACATGCCAATAATAACTAAAATAAAAACACAAGGTAATGAAATAAAAATGAGAGACTGACACATTTCCACCTGTCGAAAAAGGAGGAACTTAGAGAATGGGTATTGGAAATTATTCAGGATCTATTAGAGAAGACAGAAATTTCTTTTGAAAATATAGCTAGGGAGTGGGATAAAATTAAAGTGGAGTTTGAAAATAGGGTAGAAATAAAAGAAAGAGATATGGTTAAGAAGCAACAATAATTAAAAAAATGACATGGTTAAGTATTAATCTTGCTGGGCAAGAAGAGGAGCAATTGCAAAGGGCTAAGCAGAAAATAAAGGATTACTTTGATAATATGCATGAGTTTAGAAAGAATGCCATTAAGCAACTGTTTTTGCTAATACTGCCAGAGCATAAAAACTTTTAGTGCAACAACTCAGGCAACAGAAAGTAGACAGGGTTGCTGTCAAGCTTAAGAGAGCCTATAACAAAGAAAATAAGATATATTACAGAGGTACTAGAAATACTGTGGAACTTTTATGAAAGTCTGTAGAGAGAAATGTGGAGATCAAAAAAGGTACAAATGTAAATGTTTATGGAAGAATTAGGCAGTTACCGGTAGAGGAGGCTCAATTACTAATAGGATAGGAGGAGATGAAATAAAAATGGTGATGTATAACCAACTAACAGGAAAGTCCCCAGGAACAGATGGTATTCCTGTGGAAATCTGGAAGCTAGGAGGGAAAAACTGATAAAAGATCTGGAAGGGTTTAACAGTATTTCAACAGGAGAAGTGCCAACCTCCTGGAAGAAGCAATGGTGGCTGTAATACCTAAAGAAGGTAAAAACCAATGTGATCCAGCTTCATACAGGCCTATTTCAATCCTAAACCAGGATTATTAAGTGCTTATGTCTATAATGACTAAAGCAATGGCAAAGGTGATACCAAAATTGATAGACATGGATCAATATGTTTTTTTTGGAGGTGAGGCAAATATTTGACAGCATTAGCAGAACAGTGATGATCCAGATGGAAGCTAAATATAAGAAAATACCACTTTTGTTGGTGGGTCTTGATGCAGAGAAAGCATTTGACAGAGTAAGTTGGGAATTTATGAGCAGGGTAATGGAAGCATTTGCATTCCCTGATATAAGGTTGATTAGGAGGATATATGAGGGATCAGAAGGGAAAATTAAAGTGGGTGGGATCCTCTCTGAAAATTTCTGCTTGAACAGAGGAAGCTGGCAGGGGTGTCCTCTTTCCCTTTTGTTATCTGCACTACATTTAGAACCACTAGTAAAGATCGGCACTACATTTAGAACCATTGGCAAAGAAAATAATAGACTCAGAAATTCAAGGATATCATTTGTATGGTGGTCAAGAAAATCTGGCTCTATTTGTAGATGATGAGATTTTATACCTGATAAAACCAGAAAAGGACATTTCAGTGTTGTGGAACATGTTGAGGCAGATTCAAATCTTTTCAGGATACAAAATTAATAATGCTACAACATAAATGATGTACCCACACAAGAATTGGTTCAGCAATATCCACACTTATGGGGACAAGATAAAATGAAGTACTTAGGAGTATGGATTAAAAAGGATTCTGGTGCGGCAGCTAAGGATATGTGAGAAGAGATTAAACAAAATAATTACAAAAACTGAAAAACTGGAAGCTCTGTTATACGGCTATGGATAGCAAGATACAAGCAGTTAAAATGTTTTTAGTTCCTTTAGTTTTCTACACGGGTTAGGCATATTTTTATCAAACAGAGAAGTTGTTGTGGATAGCAATTAATAAAGAGTTGAAGACTGCAAAAGTCAAGTTGGATAAGCTGATTCTTCCATATGAACAACGAGGTTTGGGATTACCCAATTTTAAGGGATATTTCAGAGCTACACAGTTAAGGCTGCTATACATAGCAGAAGCAGAAAATAAAAGTTAGGTCTTACCATAACGTTCCATCTGTGTTGTTGATCTTCATTCATTCATTACTGATGGGTTATCGATTCCGTCCTCGGAACTAAGCCGGCCAAATATCAAGCTCGCATCGGCCAAAAACTCTTGACCCAAGGTCCTACCCAGAATGCTCTGCTCCCTGTTACCTCAGATCAAGTTTGCAAGTTGATAAACAAAAGTAGAGGCTACCTCTGGTCAGAAAAGACCTACAATAAAGGAGTATATGAGATCAACCAGGAACCTCCGGAGAGGGATGGAGGATGGGAAGTAATGAATGAACGAAGATCAACACAGATGGAATGTTATGGTAAGACATAACTTCTTTATCTGATGTTGTTAATCTTCATTCATTCCTTACTGATGGGACAGAGTCCCCAGCTACCTGTATATCCCTGGGTGGCCCTCATGGAAGGACATTCCTGAGCACCATGGAGCCAAACAAAGCTCTACCTCTGGAGGCCAAGTCCAATTTGTAATGAAGAATAAAGGTATGAGGTTTGGCCCAAGTCGCACCTGAGCAAATATCATTGAAGGAAGCCTTAGCATAGAAAGCTGCTGAAGTTGCCGCAGACCTTGTAGAATGTGTTTTCAGTCTGAGGCAAGGCAATATTGTTTTTGTTGTAGATAAAGTTAATACAATTTCTCAGTCATGAAGCCAATGTAACTTTTGAGACAGGAGGACTTTGTCAAGGTCCAGAAAAAGCCAGAAACAGTTGGTCTGATTTACGGGTGGATTTTGTTCTGTCCAGATAAAATCGTATTTGCCTATGAACATCCAAGGAGTGCAGGCAGTACTCACCCTTGTTAAAGTGGTTAGGAAAGAACACTGGAAGATCAATAGATTGGTTGATAGACCACTCTGACACCACTTTTGGTAAAAAGGAAGAATTAGTTCTCAGTGATATCCTATCCTTATGGAAGATAAGATAGGGAGGTTTGATGCATAAGGCTTGAAGTTCTGACAAGCGTCTGGTCGATGTGATTGCAATCAGAAACAAAGTTTTCCAGCTGAGATATTTTACATCACATGAAGACGCAGGTTCAAAGAGGGGAGCTATTAAAGTTTGCAGAACCAATGCCAAATCCCAAGGTTGTACTGGTTCTCTAAAGGGAGGCTTTAAGTGGATAACCCCCTTCAAGAAAGTTTTACAGAGTGACATAAGCAAATAATCCTGAAAACCAATGTGGAAATTTGAAATGGCAGCTAAATGCACACGAATAGTAGAGGAAGACACCCCAGAATGGAAAAGATGTGATAAGTAATTCAAAACTACCTACACTGGGGCTGACAAGGGGTCTAATTGTTTATTCGCTGCCCATAGAGAAAACATTTTCCATTTATTGAGACAGATTAGTCTAGTGGATGATTTATGAGATGCAATAAGAATATTACGCACAGGGGACGAGAGGTTTTCCTGCCTGGCAATCATTGGAAGTGGAGAAACCAAGCTGTCAGTTTCAGGGTTGTTAGATTGGGGTGAGTCAGACCCTGCGGATGGGAGATCAACGTTGGGGATGAATAGAGGATCCACGGTTGATCTAGCAGGTGAGGCCAGAGGAAAGAGAACCAGACTTGTCGAGGCCAATATGGAGCAATGAGGATCACTGTGCTTTTCAACTGTTGTGCTTTCTTCAGAAATTGGAAGATGAGGGATAGAGGAGGATAAGCATAAAGCAGACCCGAGGTCCAAGCGTGGACTAGAGCGTCTCTCGGTGACTGTCCCCGAGGGGGGATCAGGGCAAAATAGTTGCTGCACTTGTAGTTGGTTGGGGAGGCGAATAGGTCACAGCAAGGCTGGCCCTCAGGGGTTGAAGATTCTTGCCGCTATCACATGGTTGAGGGACCTCTCGTGAGGTTTTAGAATGTACCTGCTCAATTTGTCCGCTATCACGTTGGAGCTCCCGGGAATGTGCATTGCAATTGGAAAGCGGTTGGAAGCTATAGCCCATTGACATATTCTCAAGGCCTCTCAGCATAACGGGTAAGATCTGGTGCTCCCTTACTTGTTGATGTACCAGACCACTGACGTGTTGTCTGACTGGATCGCAGTAAGTCCCTGACGGAAAGATGGAATTAAATGCTTGCAACTCTAGTAGCACTGCCCTCAGTTCCAGGACACTGATATCCAAAAGGGCCTCATAGCCCCCCCACCCCATAAGAGAGGCGCCCGTGGTCACCATGGCTTTTGGTTGATGGGGGCTGAAGGGGTGAGACCATTGTTCGGGATATCGAGACATCCACCAGAGTAAATCTTGCTTGCGTCTCTGAGTTACACTTATCTGAAAAGACAAAGGATGTTGTAGAGAGTACCACTGAGTGAGAAGTAACCACTGAAGGAGCCTCATGTGGAATCTGGCTAGAAGAACAATGGTGATCGAGGCTGCCATTGACCCCAAGAGTTGGAGTATAGATCCAGAGGGAGATTTGTGGTGATAGAGCAGCGGTTAAACCTGTTGCCTTATTCTTTGAAGCCTGTGGTTCGGAAGGGATGTTGTGCAATTTCTCATGTCCAACAGTACCCCTATGAATTCCAAAGACTGAGTTGGGGTCGTGTTGGACTTCTCCCAGTTTATAGTGATTCCCATGCGTTGTGCTGTGAGGTGAGTGTAGTGCAGGGCTTCTTCCAGTAGACTCTTGGTGGGGCAGTGAGGAGCCAGTCGTCTAGATATGGAAATGCCTGGAATCCTTGAAGTCGTAAGTGAGTGATAACCACTGCCATGCATTTGGTGAACACTCTGGGGGCTGTAGAGAGACCAAAGGGCAGAGCTCGAAATTGGTAGTGACTGGCTCCAATGCAGAAGCGGAGTTATCTTCTTGAGCATTTGTCCATTTTTATGTGGCAATAAGCATCTTGAAGGTCTACAGAGCACATCCAATCGTTTTTGTCCAGGAGAGGAAGGATAGACTGAACTATGACCATCCGGAATTTCTCTGTTTTTACAAATTTGTTCAGTGTGCTGAGATCCAGAATTGGTCTCCAGTCCCCTGTCTTTTTTGGCACTAAAAAGAACCTTGAGTAAAAACCGGATCCTATCTGGTCTGGGGGAACCATCTGGATGACTCTCTTTTTTGTAGCAGCTTTTGGATTTCATGTGCTGCTACTTCCCTTTGACTGGGTGGAACATCGGGTAATACTCTGGATGAGATTCGACAAAGATGGAAGGGATGCAATAGCCTCTGGATATTACCTGTTGTACCCAAGAGTCTGTGGTTATATTTCCCCAGACAGCGGGGTGCAAGGAAAAACGACCCCTGACAGCTTTCAGAGGTGAGCAGTCAGGCAATGATTCAGGAGTGCTGATAGGGTTGGCCAGAGAAAATCTCTGGAACCCTGGTTTTGTGGACCTCCTCTTCCCTGAAAGGGGCATCTTCCATTGGAGTTTCCTCCTCTGCCTCTAGGGGAGAACTCGGCATGTGCGTCACGAAAAGAGCTCTGTGATTTCCTGTGCCACATCTTCCTGCTCCACTGATTTCTGGAGTATAATCATTGAGGAGTGGAGTGTCTGACACCAATGGCAGATACGGTCTTGTCATCTTGTTTGCACCTTGCCAGCATATCTTTCACTTTAGGGCCAAACAAAGAAGCGGCTTCGATAGGGGTGTTCATGAAGGAAGCCATAAAGGAGTCCGCAAAGTCACATACAGGCATGTTATCTGGTGACTATACCCACGCCTGCCACTCTAGCTGCTCTTTCCGTTGTGTGAGAAATAAGACGCATGGAAGAATTGAAAATTGACTCCAGGGTGGCTATCTGAGAAGCCACATTGTCAAGGACCTCATTAGAAATAGCTCCTGCCAAGGTTTCAGAGAGTTGGTTGATAAGATCCCTCTGAAGCCTGGTGAAGTCAACCAAATAGTTCAAGGACCTTACAGTGAAGGTTGATGAAGCAAACACACACTTCCCTAGTCTGTCTATTGCCCGGGACTCCTTGTTGGGTGGATGGACAGTTTGGCTCTCTTCTGCCAAAACCTTCTTAGTTGCAACCACCACCACCATGGCATCTACTGAAAGACCTCATGACTAATGGGGATGCTCAGCTGGGGGTGATAAGATTTTATCAGGCCTCCTTGGTATCAATTCTAGGGTGTCAGGAGCCCTCCATGCGTGCTGGACGATGAGTTGGATGAGTTCATCAGCCGGCGGGGTAACCTAGAAGGTAGGGGACTGGGCACAAAAGGCCTGCAGGAATACAGATTCCTCAGAGGAAGGATTAGAGGACTTCCAGTCACCCCTCTAAGGATCTCAAAGATGTCACCAAAGGACACCTCATCAAAGGGTGACCATGGGGACCCTACCCCCATCATCAACACCCGTATCTTCAGTCAATGACTCCTCAGTGGAGTCCATGTCCTTCCTCTTGCATGACGCTTTGTGGGGTACTTCCTCAGTGGGAGGTTCTGGGGAAGATTGCAAAGAGGTGGTCTCCTGAGGAGGAGAAACCTGAGGCTCTGTTCCCGGTGTCCAGCAGTTGTGGCTTGTGAGAGTTGTGGCAGAGAGGGGGGACAGGACTCCGACATGTGGGGTTTGCCAGTGGAGGCAAGCACCCTCTCCATGGCATGGAAAGCCGACCTACCCAAGGAGGGATGGGTGCCCGGAACAGAGCACAACAACCTCAGAACCGGGGTCACATCCCACCCCAACAAGCTGAACCCCAGACCAGGAGTCTCAAGAGGACTGTGATACGTGAGAGAGGGAGGATTCCTGGAGGGTGCCATAAAAAAAATTGGCATAGAACCAAGAATTCCCTCCCCCACGACACAGCCACTGGTCTGAGAAGAGCCCTATGCCCAGTGCACCAAAGGCCACAAGGTGACTCCGGTTCCAAAGTGAGATCCACTACTGGAGTTGGATGAGGGGAAGCTGCTGTCAGATTAACGGGCTTCGATACTTGGGTGGAAGTCGAAGGAGGAATGCACATTGGAGTTTGAGGAGATGTACGTTCAACTGAAGGAGGGAACGTAGACTTCGACGGGTGAGACAGACCTCTGGCCACAAGCAACTGGTCAACAAGCCGCAACACATCTTTTGCTTAGAGAGGCTCCTGGTCGACCTCATAGAGAAATCTGAGGGCGATTCTGGCCTTTCTAGAAAAGGCCTATACTGGCTACCAATGAATGGATCCAAGGAAGGAGAGTACTTGGTCCTTGGTAATTCAAGAGGTGCAGAGCCCGGAACCAAGTACATCTGCACCGAAGAAAATGATGTGGAAGTAGTCTGCGCCAACGACATTAACGCCATAGAAGTTGAAGGTGTCTGCACCATAAAAGCAAGTGTCTGCTCCAATGGGTACGGTGCCGTTGAGGACAGTGTCTGCACCGGTAACAGAGATGGTGCCGGAAAGGACTGCACCGAAGAACATGTCAGTGCCGAAAGTGTCTGCACTGTGGAGGACAGTGACAACATACTTTGAGCAGAAGGGGATTGTACCAACGGTGCCGAAGGGGACTGTACCTGCATGGACGGTGCCGGTAAGGGCTACGACAGAACTATCGGAGCCGTAATTGTCTGCACCGGGAACTCCGGTGCTGATAAGTAGGACATGGCTGGAGCCAGAATCAGCTGGGGTGGTGCCAGGCCTGGAGCTGACAGGGTCACAGGTGGCAGCACTGAAGTAAGTAGTCAGTTTCACCTTCTTATGAGTTGACTCCCTATGATCTCCAGAGGGAGATGAAGGGAGCGAACTCAATGAGGAAGAGGAAGAATGCCTCTTACGAGGTTTAGCAGGAGGGGGTGAGCCCTCCGACACAGAAATAGCTTCACAGAAAGGAGATTTGAGAAGACCTTTCAAGATTAATTTGTTCTTTCTCTCGTTGAGAGTCCTGGTCGAACAATTTCTACAAATCTCACATGGGACATCCACAGTAAGGTGGGAGACATTCAGACAATAGACACAAGTTATGGCCATCGGAAAGTGGTAACTTATGGCCACAATCCTTACACTGCTTAAAACCAACGCTATCTTTCTTATCTGACGCAATGATGTGGAGAAGAAGAACAGTACTAAAAGGAAGAGCAAAGGCTACCCAAAAGGGTAAGAAGAGAGAGGAAGAAGGATTACCAATGATGGTAATGTAGAATTACCTCAAAGGTAAGAAAAAAAGTTAATAAAGAGATAGACTAAAGAGAGGGAGTCTTAAGGCTACGGTAGGGTAGTAGAATAATACCAGAAACTGTCTGAAAACCTTTAAAATAGAAATGATATATAAAACTTTCAAAAAACAAGATGCTTAACTGAGGATGGAGGATTGCTTAACAATTTCTACAAATCCCACATGGGACATCCACAGTAAGGTGGGAGACATTCAGACAATAGACACAAGTTATGGCCATCGGAAAGTGGTAACTTATGGCCGCAATCCTTACACTGCTTAAAACCAACGCTATCTTTCTTATCTGACGCAATGATGTGGAGAAGAACAGTACTAAAAGGAAGAGGAAAGGCTACCCAAAAGGGTAAGAAGAGAGAGGAAGAAGGATTACCAATGATGGTAATGTAGAATTACCTCAAAGGTAAGAAAAAAAGTTAATAAAGAGATAGACTAAAGAGAGGGAGTCTTAAGGCTACGGTAGGGTAGTAGAATAATACCAGAAACTGTCTGAAAACCTTTAAAATAGAAATGATATATAAAACTTTCAAAAAACAAGATGCTTAACTGAGGATGGAGGATTGCTTAACAATTTCTACAAATCCCACATGGGACATCCACAGTAAGGTGGGAGACATTCAGACAATAGACACAAGTTATGGCCATCGGAAAGTGGTAACTTATGGCCGCAATCCTTACACTGCTTAAAACCAACGCTATCTTTCTTATCTGACGCAATGATGTGGAGAAGAACAGTACTAAAAGGAAGAGGAAAGGCTACCCAAAAGGGTAAGAAGAGAGAGGAAGAAGGATTACCAATGATGGTAATGTATAATTACCTCAAAGGTAAGAAAAAAAGTTAATAAAGAGATAGACTAAAGAGAGGGAGTCTTAAGGCTACGGTAGGGTAGTAGAATAATACCAGAAACTGTCTGAAAACCTTTAAAATAGAAATGATATATAAAACTTTCAAAAAACAAGATGCTTAACTGAGGAGAGTGGCTAGACACAGCTGTACAGCAAAGCGGCAAATGAGATCTGAGGTAACAGGGAGCAGAGCATTCTCTGTAGGACCTTGGCTCGAGAGTTTTTGGCTGACATGAGCTTGATATTTGGCCGGCTCGGTTCCAAGGACGGAACCGATAACCCATATTAAGGAATGAATGAAGATTAACAACATCAGATCCTATAATTCAAAGTGGAAAGAGATGAAAATGAAAAGGGGAAAGCTCAAGAAACAAGGACAGACTGGGATTTTTGATGCAGATCCTTAAGGAGAATAACAATAACCATGCTGAATATTATATTTATAAAGTAGCAGAAAGTATTCCAAGAACTAATCCAACATGGGACTGGAGAAAAGAGAATCTGCCGATAGGGAAGATTACAATTACAGATACAGACAACAGGCTAGAGGGGGCTAGAATTTACTGGAGATAACTGGTAGAAGAGCCAAGGTATTGGGAGTAAACCATTAGAAGGGAAAAGGTAACAGAATGTGAAGAGACCAAGAATTTATTTGGACTGCAGGACAGAGATTGTCCTCCCTATCATGGACTGATATCAAAACACAGGCAAAGATAAAGAAATCAAGGAATCCTAAATGAAAGACCAGCACTGGTAGAGTTTTTGGTAAAATCTAGAACAGAGGCTGCTGTTAAAAAAATTAATACTCAGTAGAGCATACAAAATATTGCATGATATCTACAAGAATCAGGGGAAGTTAAAAAGTATTGAGAAGAGAGACTGGATAAGCAATTCACAAAGAAACAATGGGGGGATATATGTATATCTCCAAAATATGCAACAAAGTCTAGAAGATTTAGGATGATCTGCTTGAAAGCGTTTACATATGTATTTTTATACCCCAAGTAGACTCCAAAGAATTTTTCCTCATGTAGACAGTAAATATTGGAGGTGTGATGGGGAAGAAAGAGGTAACTGGGAACATATTTTCTGAGAGTGTAAAGAGTTGGCAGACTATAAAGATTACTGCAGACTGCTCTGTCATAGATACTGGGTGAGCAAATTGGTTTAACTAAGGAAATTATTTTTTGAGTTACGATACAGAATCGGAACTGACTAGACATTGTAAAGCCTTGTTGAGTCTAATTATGGTGACTGCCAAAAAAGCAATTACTAGAAATTGAAAATCAAAGTCTAAACCAACTTTACTAGACGTAGTGAATACAGTAACAGATAAAACAACTGAAATTAGGGTCTTTAGAAAAGGGAAGGAGCAATTTACATGGGGAAAAAAATGAGAATTTTGGGAACAATACATGCAGTGGAGGAACGAGGTTTAAAAGAAGGTAGGATTTGAATGAGCTATGTAATGTTTGACGGGCAATTACTGGACAGATAAGTAATGCATAATGTTTGCAACTAAAATTATGTTAATATGGTTTGTTTTCATTTATATAAATGTATGATTGCCTATGTCATACATGATCATTTAATAAAGATGTTTCTTGTTTAAAAAAAAAAAGAAAAAGGAGATGCCTTCATGTGCAGATCTGGAGGACCCTTCCCCTTCATCAAAATCAGTGTCCTCAGTCAAAGATTCCTGAAGTGAATCCAAGTGTCTCCTTTTATATGCTTTCTTCTGAGGCACCTCATCAGTGGGATGGTCTAACCAGGTATCAGAAGTGATAGGGGAGTCCTGAGGGACTGACTATCCCCAGTGGAAAAGAATACTGAAACTCGGTGCAAAGACCTGAAAGTGGTAGAGACATTTGTTCCGAGGTGGGTAGGGCTGCCCTTTCTCTATGTAAACAGAAAGTCTTTGCCACAATCTCAAAAGCAGAGTGCATAGGGGAGACAAGCCAAGACAGGGAGCTAACATTTCCTGCACTGTCTGTAAGCCCTCCACCCAAGAATGGAATCTGAGGACATGGGCTGATGAGCATCTGGAAGCATCAAGGGGCAGGGACAGCTCCAACAACTGTGGAGTCGACCCCAGTCCCCCAGATCCAGCTCTTATGCTTTGACTTTGAGAGTCTGCCTGCTCAGAAAGGCTCAGAGCCAGACAGCTCAGGAAAGTGACCAGAGTCAATGAACGAGTAGTCTTCAGATCCGATGAGGACACCCCCAGGGATCTCAGAACTCAGTGCTCCAAAACAACAAGCTAGATCAGAGATGGATAAACTAAAGAACTAGTCACAGGCAGGCTCACGGATCTGATGGGAAATGGACACGGAATTTCCCCATCTGAATCTGAGCTCTGTGGAATTTCCTATTTATCCTATCCACTTCAGCCTCGGACAAACTCCTGGAAGACCTGAGTGAGGAGCTAGTGGATGGTGGCCTTGATCTGCTTACATGGAGACTCCTGCAAAAATGGAGGTGATAAGAATGTATCAGATCCAGCAAACAAAGAGGTGACTGGAGCCGAGGCAATTTCGTCTTTAAAGCAGTAGGATCCATATTTGCTGGATCAGATTTTTTTTTTTGACATTTTTGGAGGTGGCTCTAAGGATGGAGCCAAAGACATTGTAGGATCCACAGATCTCTTTTTAGACTCTGTCTTTGTGAGCTGAGTCGGGCTTCCCTTTTTTTTTGAGTTTTTAGAGGGGGTTTGAGACCCAGCTGGAATAAGGGAAGAAGAGGAAGGAAGACAGATGAAAAATAGCTTGATGCACCTATCCGTGACTGCCCTGAAGATGGCGCAAATACTATCTGAATCTAACAGTGTGTAGTGACTGATGGTCTAAATGTGTAACAATACCTCAGAAACTCTTGATAAAAGCATATTGGAAAAGTTTTCCTCTATAGACCTAACTTTATGGAAGGGTTTTGGCGAGGAATAACCTTTCATCTAAAAGAAGTCAGTAAAGCTCAGTTTTTAAAATGCCTGCTCAAGATGACATAGGAAGCAAATAGCCCCCCCCCCCCCCAAGATTCTTGCACCTAGTGTCACATGCCTTTGCTTTCCCAGTCACCATTTTTACAAATTTCAGTATCAGGAGGAAGAGTCGTGACAAGACTTCTGGAAGAAAACTGTAATTATTTCAAAGTTAACGGGTCAGCAAGCAGGATTTTGACTATTTTGACAGACCTCCTCTGTCCATAAGGGACAGAGACACCACATACTTAACTTCTGTCGACAACCGGCAAAACAAATGGAATGGAGAACTCTCTCCTCAATGGAGGAAAAAAAGTGGGTCAGATGAGTACAGTAAGAGAAGCAACTGGGCCAATCCTGTGGACAGCAAAAAAAGAAAATCAACCAATCTACCACACACACACACACACACACACACACACACACACACACACACACACACACTTGCAAGCACATAAAATGAAGGTCAAGAAATAACACAGGAATTTAGTTCACAAAAGGAAATTGAATTTATGTCCAAAATTACAAAACTTTTAAATGTCTGCATTTTAAATCTATACAATGGCATGTGATGCTATAAGGCCCTTAAATCTTCCTTGTGGTTCATCCCTCTGAAAATGAGACTTTTTTTTTTTTTTTAACTACTATTTCCATAAAACTGCACGTTTATAAATGTGGAAGCTAATAACTGAGAACCTCTGTGATGTCAAAGCAAGGTACTGCAGATTTGCATTCACAGGCCTTAATAGATGCATAGTCATGCTATCTTGGCTCAACATCACAAAGGTTATCAGGTCATTCTTGCCCACATTTACAATAACCCAGTTTTACAGAGGCAAGAATTTCAAAGCAGTGGTTTAATTTTTGGAAAGAACTTAAAAGCTATTAGCACTACATGCTTTGGTGCAAAACATTACAAAGGTAAGTGCAGCAAGACACTTTAAAATGGTAAAAAGGTTCAAATACAAGGCAATCACACGGATTCAATTATACAGCCAAACTAAAGCTTGCTTAGTATCCGGACTGGTTCAATTCATTTCAGCTCCACGATACCAAGCAATGAAGCATTCAAACTCTGTGCATGTGATAAAAAACACAGAAGCTTGTAACCATGACACACTCCTTGAAACTATGCATTTTCAGTAGCTTTAATTAGATGCATGTCTGTGAACAGAAGAGAGGGGTTTAACTGTGTAAGTTATGATGTAATGGGTAAGTTTCACATATGAAAACTGATGTGATCTAGATGGAGAGCTTTCTTGGCTGGTGGAATCTCAGTTTGAGTCAATGGGTCTAGTTATTTACAGCATTTGACTGTCTGGTCCTTCCAGAAAGAGTTGATTTGTTTCCTTCCATCAACAAAGCAAGCAAGCTTGATTATCCTGACTCTCAAGAAAACGTTCTTGAAACCAGACAACCTTGAAAATTATCACTGATTTGCAATCTTCCATTCTTCAGTAAGATTACTGAGAAAGTGTTTTTTGTCAAGATGTAATCCTACCTGCTCCTTGCCAGTTGGGTTTTATATATCAAAACATGCACTGAGACTGCTCACTAGGCTGGTTAGTGACTTCCGCATGGCAGGAAATCAATGGTTACACTCAGTCTTGGTTCAACTCGATGCCTTACCAGTGACTTGACACTACAGAACATGGAAATCCTGGCTCAACAGCTGCAAAGTCACTGTAGCTTTACTGCCACAGTACTTAAATGTTTTGACTCCGTGACTTGTTTCTGAAGTTAACTGCTCCAGCCATCACCCTCTGACTTGTGCAATTCCACAGTACTCTCAATCTGCCAGCGTTATGTCTGGTGTATATGCTGCCATTGCAGGAGGTCATCAGTGGTAGAAATATTAATAATTAGTGCTACCGCCATTTCAGGTACACATGCAAGAATTCGCTACTCTAGAAAACAGCTTCAATTCTAACCTACAGTGGTCAACCCCAAGTCACTGTACACTTAACCTGGCAAAGAAAGAGATGTATGTGCATTCCACTCTTCATCCTTTTGTTCCTTCAACTCAATTTTTATATTGGAAATTGTCAGGCATTTGCATCTTTTTTTACAAGCTCTATCTATGATTCTAGAGGAAAGGAATTAATTTAAGGACCATATGCTAGTCATCATCAAGACATCCTATCTCCACTGGATAAACATTGACCACATGACCTACACTTTTCCAGCTCTGCACCTCATGACAGTGGTTCATGTTCTTGTGCACTCCTGCTAACAATACAGCAATGCTGTTTACATCACGCACTCAAATGGTGACCTGTGACTGCAATGGCTGAAGAACTCCACAGCCAGCTTCTATTCTATCTGGGATCTTTTATGCCCAGCATTACCCAAACCCTGTCTAGCAGCAAGCACTTGTGGTCCTCTATTGTTAGTTCAGTCTGTAATATAAAGCTTTCTTTTGAAGGTTTCTACAAATTAATTTTTTAAAAGTCTGAATCCTAAAAGTGCGCAGACAACTTGGAAAACTATCACCATTGCTTTATTTCAATTTATTTTCTTCCATTCAGGAGCATTTTTATACTCTCATTTCACTTATTTTAATATTTTTTGTATGTAAACTGACTATGTTAGGCACAAAAACGCTGAAATAAACTGATGCTTGGCATCTCTGCTCATTTACTTTACAGCCATTATTCCAGAAGATGCTGGGGTTTTTTTCCATTTTTTAATGTATTTAATCATTTCACAGCTTGGTAAATGGACCTCGTGGTCGCATAAAGGGCAAAGAATACAGTTTACCTGAGAATCTAAAGGTGAACTGCCAGT
The DNA here is from genome assembly GCF_019279795.1 of Protopterus annectens. NCBI lineage: Eukaryota > Metazoa > Chordata > Ceratodontiformes > Protopteridae > Protopterus > Protopterus annectens. The sequence goes on from NC_056739.1 coordinate 896,883,842, forward strand.
AGGTGTGTAAATGAGACTGGAAGGAAGTACAAAAATGGAGGTGCAAAAACAAAATGATTACATGAATATCTTAGAGAAAAATAAAAATAAACAGCCCAGGTCACTTCTAGAAAAGTTTCATTTACCAGTTTTACTACATGTACAAGATTACAAAATAATTATGTATCCAATCAGATGCCTAATTACCTGAACAATCTAGTTAGCCAACTACCCTGCTAAGCTAAATATTTACCCCACTCATGAAGAATACATAACAGGATATTTTATGCAAAATAGTCAGTTATGCATTACACATACAAACATGAAATATAAGTAAAAGATACAAGAGTACAGAACTGACAGAAATATCCACGCTCAGCTTAATATAACAAGTGTGCACTATTTCAGTCACAATAATCTACTTCCTGTGGAGGATAACTCATCTTAGAAGAGCCTAATTGTCCCCTGCAGTCACACAAACTTCTTTTTACAGAATAAAGGGAAGTTACTTCCGTTTCTCTAAGAGACGCTCCACCAAACTGCAGTAGCCCTAGGCTTTCTGAAATGCATTACCTAATAACAGTGCTCAGCTGACAAGCTAATGGGACAGCACTTCTGAAGGCAGTGCATTATCTCTATGAATAAAGAGGCGCACACAGTAAATTAAACACTCCATAAAGTAACTCCTACATTTCCAGAACTGGAAGAGATTTTTGTGTTCAAAATGAATATGTTGACTGTTCTGAATAGATCTCAGAGCCTGCTGCGGTTCTGTATTACAGACCACAACAATCTAGTGCTTGGAATGGCTACACAAACTACTTAAACCACCTAAGGCTATTACAATCGTAATGTAAAAGGATGTTAAGAAAATATCGGGCTTACACAGGCATTTCAGACAAATGCATCTTGAATGCTTACGACCCTGCACTTTCCAAAGGCATTGAAACTGTAAAGGTATCCAAAAAGTGAGCAACACGTAATAAAACTTTCACTTCTGTAACGCAGTACTATACTGACTGCATTTTATAATACCGAATTTTGGAATACCATGAAAGACACACAAGACTGTGAAATGCCTACTATACAACTACGTATTCCACTACACTCATAATGTGCTATTACGGCACCATTCCAAAACTGTTTACGTCATTCTTAAACAATATTTCCACCATATTATTTGAGCTATTCAAGCACACACGTGTATACGCACCCACTCACTCTTTCTACACAACTCAGTTTTAAATACCAACTACCAAAATGTTATGCTGGATGACTGCCTCACCCAAGTAACGCACTTAAAACGGACAAGGAAAACTGACCAATCACACTGCTAGCTACATGTGCATCAAATGTGTTTTACACACAGGAGAAAGTAACTGCAGGTCACCTAGATCTCACATTAGGTCACAGATTCCTTCTCCCTCATAACCTTAAAAATCTCAATGTTATGCAGTCCTATCTCACCGTAATTCTTGCTGGATGGGTTCGAGGCCGATTCTCGGCTCTGACTCGGCAGATACTAAAGCTCAAGAGCTTTTACTGGCTCGAGGCTAACCCCCATCCCATGGTGCTTCACGGCAATTCCCTAGATGTCGTTTGCCACAAAAGCTTCGAGGTTGTCTCCTTACTGGCTCGTTGGCTAAGTAGAAGATGTTTTGATAAATGTTATTATTTCTCATTCTTTTTCTTCACTTTCTACCTTTAATCGTTGTTAGTACCTGTGTGATTGTGGTTGAGTGCTTGATCCCCTATTCCACCTTTTTAGGATTGTACGGCCCGTTTTAGTTAGAGGGCCATAGTTGCCTGTTTAAATTAGAGGGCCATTCCACCCTGAGTGCTAGTCCTACTTCCTTTTAAAAAAAAAAAAAAATTTTCTTCTCTTCATAACTTTGCTGTTAAGTTATAGTTAGTGTTGTTGTTATTGAAAGTTGTTGTTAGCCTTGTTTTCTTGTCAGCATGCCCAAAGAGAAAGACAGAGAACATAAGGAACACCGTCCTTCGGGGTTCAAGAATTGTGACAAGTGTTCACAAAAAATGTCATTGACTGACAGTCACACCAGCCGTGTGCACTGCCTGGGAGAGGTTCACTTACAAGAACCCTGTTCCTTTTGCCACGCCTTAAGTACTAGGGTCCTTAAAGAGAGGAAATGTAAATTAATAGACAGGGGTCTTATGACTAGTTCCTTCCAGGAACAGCTGGAACTTGGTCAGACAGCTCCCAAAACTGTGAAGAGAAAATCTTCGGTTCCAGTGTCAGAGCCATCTAAAAAGTCTAAAGTGACGGAGCCAAGGAGTTCTGGCTCTGCTTCTGCTTCTTCTGTCTCGGTGCTGTCAGTTTCTTGGGTGCTGAGCAACATTGGGTATCGAGACACTCACCAGCTATCGACCCTGTTTCACAGACGTTGAGGTCTCCTATTTTAGAGAGAAGGAGATCTCCTTCTGTCTCCAACCGTTCCTCCAGGACACCTTCAGATGAGGAAATCAAGCGGGTGGTGAAGAGGCTGCTCTGTGACCCGGCTCTGGCTAAAAAGTTAGCTCTTCCAGACCCAAAGGCTTCAAAGCCATCCCATTTAAAGACTACTGCTCCTCCTCTGATTGCTTCTCTCTTGGAGCCAAACACTTCAGGTTCTTCCATGTTGAATCCTTTGTTTCTGAGAATTCTTTCTGCTTCCTCGGAACCGATAACTCTATCCTCAGCGGCTCAGTCTGGAACTGGGGGATCTGGGAGCCGATGCTCTTGAGTCGACTCCGAGAGGGAAAGTCACCCCGGCGTTTCTTCGGAACCGACCCTCCCTCTCGGTGCTTCGGCTCGACTGAGCTTGGTTCCTATGTCTGCTTCGGAACCTGTCCCTCCTGCTCTGAGCCAACCTTATTGTCTCCTCGGAACAGAGGTCGTCTTCGGAGTGGGGTGGAAAGGTCATTGAAGCAATAGAGAAAGCTTTGTCCCACCAGCAGCCAGCAGCAACCTCCTCTCTCCCGCCACCCCTTCAGCGTAGGGAACCAGACACTCACCCCCATTGGAGATGTCCCCTATTCCGAGACCTCCTCAGATTATCCCACTGGAGAGCTTCCTTGGAAGAGACTTTTTAAGAGCAAGCACATTGACTCACCTGAGTCTGTCACGTCAGACACCAATTTGGATGAGTCAGAAAGGTCCCCTAGATCCCTCTCTGAGGACGTCTCCTTTTCTGACATCCTTGAAATCCTTATACAGAGGGGCGATTGGAGGACCTCTAACCCTACTGAGGACGAATCAGTGTAGCTTGAGGACTTTGGTTCCCGACCTTCCAGCTCCTGTGTGACACCGCCTTATGACCAAGCTCTTGGGGGTCATGTCCTGGAAAGCATGGACCTCCCCAGACACAGTGGAGCATGTCCCGAGGAGGCCAAACAAATTTATGACTGCTCCAGAAGATAAGTCAGTTATTTCTAAAGGAGTTCCTGTTGATGCTATGGTGGTAGCAGCGCCATGAAAAAGGAGTTGTCCGAGGCATCTTCTAATATCCATCCTCCTAATAAGGAGTCCAGGACAATGGATAGGTATGGAAAGCGTACCTTCTCTTCAGCGGCATTTACCTTAAGATCGCTGAATTACCTGTCCCATTTTACTAGATGTCAACAGGATCTCCTGAAGGAGTTGGGAGAAACCCTTCAGGGTTCAGTAGCTTCGGGATCCATGGACAAGGTATCTGCGCAGCTCTCCACCCTTACAATTTTTAGGTAACTCCTCCATGAGGCTGATTTCCTATGCAGCGGACGGAGCGAGCAGGCAGCCGCAACAGGAATTTCTCTTAGGAGACATTCCTGTATGTGTCTATGTAACTTCACGGAATCCTATAAGTCTTCCTTTACCAACGTCCCCTTTGATGGTTCAACTCTTTTTGGACTACAGGTAAAAGAGACTTTGACCAGGTGCGAGCAGGAAGGGAAAACCTTATCTGCTGTCTGAGTCCGTTTCTCCCTTCCTTCTAGATCCTATCCCAAGGGTCAAACAGGAGGGAAAATGTGGTTTCGTAAATCCCAAAAAAGTTTTCCCTCAGGCACAAGGTGGACCCTCCCTTAGAGGCAGAGGAGGAGGATATAATGGAAGACGCCGCACTCGCATCAGAGCAGGTCCTCAACATCAGGGAGATAGAGATACTTACTCTGATTGTCCCTTCCATCACCCCTGAGGGGTTGTCCGACTGTTCGTCTCTGGAGGCAGTTGGGGGTCTTCTTTCACTGTACCCAAGCGCCTGGCTACAAATTTCCCAAGATCGTTGGGTACAAACCATAATATCCAGAGGTTGTTTTATTCCCTTTGTTTCCGATCCCCCAGTAAACCGGTCTCTACCAGACGTGCCACCCATTCAATTAGACCGTGCAACATCAGAGGTCATCTCGTTGCTGCAAAAAAAGTCATCCAAGAAGTCCCCACAGAGCAAATAGGATCCAGAATTTACTCAAGATTCTTTTTAGTTCCAAAAAAGACAGAGGACTGGAGATCAATTCTAGATATCAGCAAACTCAAGTCTGTAAAGAAATCGAAGTTCCGAATGATCACTCTGCAGTCGATATTTCCCTTTATCAGGAAAGACAATTGGATGTGCTCAATAGATCTTCCGTATGCGTACTACCCCACCAAAATGGACAGGTGCGCCAGAAGACACCTACGCCTTCGGCTGGGAGCCAGTCATTTTCAATTTCGAACAATGCCCTTTGGCCTCACTACAGCCCCCAGAGTGTTCACTAAATGCATGGCAGTGGTAACGGCTCACCTGAGACGTCAAGGATTCCAGGTGTTTTCATACGTAGATGACTGGCTCCTCACTGCTACCACCAAGCACCAACTAATCAGAACCAGGGACGAGACTCTATCCATGTACGCCAGATTAGGCATTACAATAAACCTAAAAAAAATCAGCCTTATCTCTATCGCAGCACACTATATTCTTAGGCTCAGAAACAGACTCAACCATCATGACAGCAAAGCTGACACCAGAAAGGATAGAATTGTTACACGACCAAGTCAGATTCTTGCTGAAGAGAGACAGAGTACAGGCCAAGTTGGTCCTTCAGGTCCTAGGGACTATGACTTCCACCATTCTCTTAGTTCCCCTAGCCTGTCTGCACATGAGTACTTCAGTGGCTATTTATCCAGTGGTCAATGCAGGATCTCCTCCCCGTCTCACCAAATACTCATCACAAACTCCTGCAAGAAGGATCTAACATGGTGGTTCCATACGGATCAACTTCATCTAGGTCGCCCACTTGCCCCCCCTCAAGAAAATGCAGTCTTGACCATGGACGCCTCCCAGATAGGGTGGGGGAGGGGGCATTGAACCACTTGCACATAAATGTTCTGGAGATGAGAACGGTGCTATATGCAAGCACTTCACAGTTCTCTTCCCACTGGGACAATTGTGATTCAGTCAGACAACATGTCTGTAGTGTGGTACATAAACAAGCAAGGAGGAACCAAATCCTACCCACTACCTCGAGAGGCATTAAGAGTATGGAAATGGGCGATGGACACTCAACGCTTTCTGGTAGCAACGCACATCCTGGGGAAGTCCAATGTGATAGCAGACAAACTCAGTCGAGCAATTCTGATGCCTCATGAGTGGTCCCTGAATTCATAAGTTGCAGAAGAGATTTGTCGCAAATGGGGCCAGCCTTGTTGCGACCTATTCGCCACTTACATGAACACCAAATGCAGCAGCTACTTTGCCCTAATTCCCCATCCGGGATGTCACCCAGGGATGCTCTGGTCCACAATTGGCCACCGGCCTCTTTTATGCTTTTCCACCCTTTCCTCTCATTCCAAAAGTAATTCAGAAAGCAAAACTGTCGAAGAGTACCCTGATCCTCATTTCTCCTTACTGGCCTTGCTAAGTCTGGTTTCCCTTTCTGTGGCCCTATCTCTTGGAGGAACCATGGATTCTGGAACCATCTCCAGACCTCCTGATTCATTAATCAGGGCAGTTCCATCCTACTACCCAAACCCTGAAATTGACAGCATGGCTGCTCCAGTTCCTAGAATAGCCAGGTGTGTTTCCCTTTCCCCTACAGTCAAACACATTCTGATTTTTTCACACAAACCTTCCACCAGGAAATTATATCCCAGTAAATGGAAAATGTTCTCCATTTGGGCAGCATACCAAGGCATAGAGCCCTACTCAGCTCCTATAGAATCTATCCTGTCCTTCCTGGCATCTAGTTTTCATGAAGGATTTGCAGCTGCTACTATCAGAGTTCAGTTAGCTCCCATCTCTAATTATCATTTTGGCTACATGGGAAATCCAATCATGTCCCACTCTTTATGCAAAACCTTTTTGAAAGGAGTTCTCCTTCTCAGACCTCCAATCAGGCAACCACCGGAGCCCTGGGACCTAAATCTAGTTCTTACATCTTTAATTTCTCCACCCTTTGAACCCTCTTCTTCATCGGATCTGAAATTCTTGTCTTGGAAGACATTATTCTTAGTGGCTATAACGTCTGCTAGGAGAGTTTCTGAATTGCAAGCCCTCACCATTCGACCTCCTTACATTGTTTACCATAAGGCTAGAGTCTCACTTAGAACTAATCCTTCCTTTCTTCCTAAGGTATGTTTAGAGCATAACCTCAACACAACTATCAAACTACCAGTTTTCTTCCCAAATCATACTAATAAATCAGAATACAGACTACACCAATTGGATGTCCACAGAATTCTCAGGTTACCTGCACAGATAAAAATAAAGGATTGCCTGTTTCTAAGGTCACCTTGTCTAAATGGCTTTCAGACTGCATTTCCTTTGCTTACAAAGCTGCTGGCAAACAATTACCAGCCAAAGTAAAAGGCCATTCAACCAGAGCAGTATCTACTTCTTATGCCTTTATATATAAACTCCCAATTGATACCATTTGTGCAGCGGCTACTTGGGCAAGACCTCATACCTTTGTCACTCATTACAAATTGGATTTGGCCTCCCGGGACAAGTCAGCCTTTGGGGCCACTGTGCTGGAGTCTCTTTGCTTGAGCCACTCGTGATAAAGGTACTAGGGACGCTGTCCCATCCAGCAAGAATTACGGCGAGATAGGACTACATAACATGAAGAAGTTATGTACTTACCATAATGTTCCATGTTTGCAGTCCATCTCGCCTACATTCTTGCGTCCCACCCTCCTTCCCTCTTCTTGTTTTCTGGAGGAACTGGTGGACTATCAATTATGCTGTCTGACCTGGTTGTAATTGTCCGTCCACCTGGCATGAATAGTAATACACTGTATTCTGTTTGTTTGGGCATAATTATTGATAGTTGCTGACTATTATGTACCTATTTACCTTCTTGCATACAAGATCTGGGGAACTGCCGTGAGGCACCATGGGATAGGGGCTAGCCTTGAGCCAGTAAAAGCTCTTGAGCTTTAGTATCGGCTGAGTCGGAACCGAGAATCGGCTCCAAACCCATCCAGCAAGAATGTAGGCGAGATGGACTACAAACATGGAACGTTATGGTAAGTACATAACTTTTTTTTTTTTCTCTCACCACTAACTCTGACCTGCAGTCCACTTCCATACATCTTGAAAAAAAATCTGGAAATATATTAAAAATAGAGAGAGACCTTTTACACTTACTCCATAGAGGTAGATAAATAAAGTCCTGACTACTGGCCAGGCGACCCAGGAACAGTTAGCAGCTCAGCTGTATGAATGGCAGTACAAAATGGGTGTGCCTATCTTCAATGGGTAGGTAGAGCAGAGCTGAACATGTACTGTACAAGTCCCTTGCAAGAGGGGTTGGAATGCAAATATGGAACCTTGAGGATGAGTGTTAGGCTCAACTAGCACTCATGGGTGGTAATCTTCATGAAGAGTGAGTGGAAGCATGCACTCAGGTAGGGAAGGTGCTGAGCCTTTCAGGTGAAGTGGATCACACAAATTAGTTATACCTTCAGTTACTACAAGGGCACCAAATATCTTCATGGATGACTGAATGATGGTCCCTCTGTACAGCTCTCACTACGGTACTGCATGGTAAAGTGCAAGTGTACAGGAATAAATAGGTTATGTCCAAAAGCAAGGAGGCATAATGGGCAGCAGGTACAGCAGCAAAACTGATAAAATAACTTCTGTAAACTCACACTCGTGGAATCTACTCAGGCAAGCCAACCAGTAGTACACCAACACCATTCACAAGTCGAATAAATCCAAAATGCGTTTAATATATTTTCATTGAATTAAATAAATCAACTTCCTCAGAAAAAAAGCCTGTACAGGAAACGGGGGTTTAAATTCCCCTCCACCTTCTCACATGGTTGCTAGACATGAATTAAAAGGTTGACAGCGTAGTAAAACGCTCGCAAGCCCCACCCCAGCTTTCCAAACTTTAAAAAGATACATTCTTTGTGTTCCAGTTTCGTAGTATCAAATAATAACAGCGAACCGTTCAGTAAATGTGTCTTATGTTAAAAACATTTAAACATCAGCAAAATAAATGAGTAAAAAAGTGAATCAGAATAATATATCTGATTTACTTAACCTCCTTTGTGTTATAATTCCGTAGCGTCAATTAGTAACAGCAAACTGCTCAATAAATGTGTCTTGCGTTAAAAACATTTAAACATCAGCAAAATGAATATGTAAAAAGGTGGGTCAAAATAATATGTCTGATTTACTTAACCCATTGCTTTGTGAACAAAGCAAAATTTGGCACAAATTGAAAACTAAAAATTAAATAGCGCATTGAAAATTAATAAACATGTTAAGTTGTATGTATGTTTATATAAACAGTATTACTTGATCCCAGTATTTTAATATAAACACTGTTGCAAGAAGTATTAAATATATATAACTAATATGATAAAGTTAAAGAAGTTGATTTATGATGGACTTGGTATGACAAGTTCTTCTTCTGACATCATCGTGCAAAAGAAACTGTATACTTGAATATTGTATCAGGTTTTATTACAACTGGATCTCAAGAAATAGAAGGACATAAGGACCTCGTTATTTATCTACTTAAACTTTTCAGTTTCAGGATACACATGACGGAACTCAATTCATTGATGCCTGGATAGTGACAAGCGTCTAGTCTTAGTTGCCAAATTAATTCACATGTTTCACGTTATAGTATATTAAACGCATTTTGGATTTATTCGACTTGTGTATGGTGTTGGTGTACTACTGGTCGGCTTGCCTGAGTAGATTCCATGAGTGTGAGTTTACAGACGTGTTCCATTTTTTCTTGAGATAAAATAACTTGCTATACAACAAGTAAGCAAAAGACTTGCAGTAGAAAGCCAGTAAAGCATGAAAACAATGCACATTTTTTATATTTTCAACAAAAGCCTGTAACAAGGCCCACTAATAATATTCTGAGCCCAGATGTTTCAATACACCATACACAGATCACCATCATATAAACTATGGCACTGAATTTGTAGAATTCAGATTTGAACCACAATTTACAATAATGACTGAAAAATAGCCTGCTCCTGTGCTGCAGAGGGATGAAGCAGGCAGCTGAAGAACCAGACAGGGAGGCAGAGCTTGAAAGGCAGATGCTCATCTTTTGAGGAAGGACATTGCTAGGACTGACTCATTGGAAACAATCTGATACTGGGCCATACAGTCTGTCTTGCCTGTTGTGGCTGCATCAAGCTCTTACTGTTATCAGGCAGAGACCTGCCTGCTGAACTGGGGAACAAAAGGAGTTGGTGTGGAAGCATCCACACCTCGTCTCCTGACCAGGAAGCTATGGGGAGACTGCAAGCAGCCTGAGGTAAGGATGGGCCACTTCCAAGGATCAGCACTCTGACCCACAACCTACCACAGGAATGGATAGTCTTGGGGATCCCTCCTAGTCCAGGCAAGCCCAGTACATGCCACTATAAACAAATGGGTGCAGGTAGTGGAGCACCAGGTCAGCTGCCTGAGAAGTGGCAAGGGAAGACAAATGAAAGTAACTGTGGAATGGCATTTACCAGTGAAACTGCACAATGACTCTCAGCCATTTTTCCTCCAGTAAGTACTAATATCACACTGGGTAGCCCCTGAAAAGTTGTCCTGGTCTAGTGGGACTAACCTAATTAAACAGTGAAAAATATTTACATACATTTAACAAAAATGCCCTTAAAGTGATTACCATGGAAATTTCATAACAAAATTCCACAGAATTCAAAAGTTATAACTGTACCTATCAATTAGTTAAAATGGATGAAGAAACTATTTTAAACTAAAATACAAAGTGAAACATATAATTATAATATATAAACTACTAATTGTAAAACTGACACTGAAATAAATAATTTTATTAGTCCAATAAGGCACAAGGGGGTGTCCATGGTACAGATATTTTGTACTCCCAGAGGCTGTGAGGCATTTGCCCTTCAGGCTCCTACCTCACAGTACAAGTGGATGTAAGGTAAAATCTGTGCCAAGGACAGCTACATGCCCTTATTTCATACATAACTAGCTATGATGTCTATGGAAGTGCAACTCCATCACAGTCACAACCGCCAAAAAACGATCACAGTCCTAAACCAGCTGCTCACACGTACTCACACAGTACTTTACATGAACAAGTCATCAGATCAGCAAGAACAGTTTCTGCCATGTTCATTCATGAGGCATGGTCAACAGCTAATTTGTCAAACAGACTATTAGCTCTTTGTGGCCACTGCATGTACTAAAGAGCACAATACAATGGGCTATACAAAATGCAGACCTTGGACTGAAACCACACTTCTTATAACAATGAATAAATCCACAGAAAGTCATTCACTTTCAAGTATCTCAATGAAAATAAATGGTAACCCAATTCAGAAACATGCATACTCTAGAACAACTGGTGCAACATGAGGTTAAAAACTGAGAGGTACAGTACAAACATGCTTTCATAAAACAATTTTCAATGAAATGGTGACAGAGGAGGCCAGCTCCACTAGTGCAGAGGGATAACAGCCAGAAAACCCAGGTTTGATTAGTGTCCAGGGCAGGGGACCTGGCAAGGGGTGAGAGATCAAGAACAAGGCAAATCTATAACTAGATGGGACAGGTTATTTCAATCACAAAAAGGGAAACTGCCTAGGCTTAAAATGGCCTGCAAGGGCAACTAACCTAGTATTTACCTATGAACTTAAATCCTATTCAGTACTACTTGGGGTGGGACTGCATGTCAAGGAATGGCCGCTCTCTGCTGTTCATCCCATCAACCCTAAAATGAGCAAACAGCCTCTAAGTCATTTACCCTTTCGGGAGGTGAAAGGATGACTGAGTCATGGAATGTAATCTTGAAGTGTTAATGAAATGCACAAAAGTAAAAAGGCATTCTAGAATGCCCAGATATCCTGCAGAAGGTAAATCTGAAGGTAATGCTACTCAATGCTAGAAGTCTAAACCTCAAAATGCACTCTCTCGAGGCACTCCTAAAAATGGAGAACATCGATATCTATGCAGTAACTGAGACCTGGTTCAAGTCTCCACAGAGCACCCCTGCAATACCAGGCTACAACTCTTACCACACTTTTCGGCCACCAAACCAGGACCGAAACACTAAAGGTGGAGGAGTGTCAATATTCACCAAGGATATTCACACCACCAGGCTAGTTGGCCAACACAATGTGTCTGAAATTCTTCAAGTGCAACTAACACTAGGTAAGACTGCAATCCAAATTGTAGCTTGCTACAGATCCCCCACCATACCCCAAGATTCTCACTACACCTTTCTAAACATACTGGAAAATATTAAGATAGAACCAAACACCCTAATACTGGGTGATTTTAACTACCCTGCCATTAACTGGGAAAACTACTCATGTCCCAACACCTTTGCGCAACGGTTCTTGGAATTCATAAATTCCAACGCCCTGGATCAACTAATCCATAGTCCCACCAGGGGCTCCAATATCCTAGACCTGGTCATTATCAACATGGGAAATCAATGCTCCATACCTATGGTCACCCACTCGTTAGTCAGGTCTGACCATAAGCTAATCACCCTTAACATCCACATCCCACCCCCACCCAGTAAAGAAACCACCATAAAAAACTTCTCCAAAGCCAACTTCATGCTACTCAAGTCAGAAGTGACAAACTTCATGACACCCATGCAGACGGTAACTGAAAGTTCAACTGCTGAATCCTACACTAAGGCACTGTACGAGCACATCCACTCATGCATGAATCGTGCCATCCCAAATAGAACCAAAATGCTCTCATCCAAAAATGGAAGCCAATCTGGTGGTCCCCTGCCATAAACAAACTTTACAACAAAAGGAAGAAACTTTTGCAGGAAAGAGGAAAATCCCAGGATGCAAAAAACTCCCTTACTAGCCTCAGTAAGAAACTGAGATGCCTCATAAAATCCTCCAAAGCTAGTTACGAAAATAAAATTGCCAAAGATTCCAAAGACAACCACAAAGCATTCTATAACTATGTCAAGAATCTAAATGGCAATGCTCAGATCTGCTCTGAGCTAAAACAGAATGGCATTAAATATACTGATCCAAGGGATATTGCCAATATCCTTGCAGATTGATTCAGTGCCAACTTCACCCCTCTCACCCCTAAATGGCCCATCTCAATACCGGAAGATTGCCAAATTCCAGTAATAATGGCCACACAGATACAAAACGCACTCTCTAAAGCCAAGAATACAGCATCCATGGGACCAGATGACATCCCGCCTGTGTACTACATGAACTACAATATGAACTGGCACCTCACCTAAGTGTCATGTTTAATCATAGCCTCACCTCGGGTTTCGTGCCCACTGAGTGGCGCAGAGCTACAGTTATCCCAATCCACAAGGGGGGATCCACCTTGGATCCCAGAAACTACCGTCCCATCAGTCTGACAAGCCTTATCTGCAAGGCCATAGAGCGTATTATCATGGAACTTATAAACAAAGACATTGGCAACCTTCAAACACTGGACCCCACCCAGTTTGGGTTTGTGAAGGGCCGATCTTGTCTCCTGAACCTGATTGACTTATTTGAATCAGTCTCCAGAGCCATGGACAAGGGTAAGGTGGTCCACACAGCCTATCTAGACCTTGCCAAGACCTTTGACACCATCCCCCACTCTGGAATCATAGATAAACATACTAAGTTGGGCATTAATCCCTATGTCACCCAATGGGTTGCTAAATGGCTTACTGATAGAACCCACACTGTAAAAGTAGCCGACTCCAAATCCAGCTCCAGACAAGTGACAAGTGGAGTACCTCAGGGTTCAGTCCTGGGGCCGCTCTTGTTTGGCATCTACTTCTCTGAAGTACAGGTCAACACTAAGGGACTCTGGCTAACAAAGTCTGCAGATGACTGCAAACTGGGAGCCATTATTGAATCCCCAAATGATGTGGATACTCTACAAAAGGGCCTTACAGAAACAGATGCTTGGTGCCAGAGTCATGGGCTCAAGCTCAATGCCAAGAAATGTATTGTTATCCCCTTTGAGAAAAACATGTATCCATGAATTACCATATAGGTGGCAGTACACTAAACACAGAAAGTGTGATAAGAGACTTAGGGACACAGGTGGACAGTGGTCTCACCTTCGATAACCACATCGCCACAACAGTCAGGAAATCCTTCTATGTGGCACACCTCATCACGAAGGGCTTTTCATCCAGAAAAAAGGAGGTCATTGTCCCACTGTACTCATCCCTCATTAGACCCATTATAGAATACAACGCCCATTTGGTATGTACCTCTCAAGACATCTGCAACAACTGGAAAGGCCTCAGAAATACCTCACTAAAAGAATCACAGGCCTAAAGCAGATGCCCTACGCTGACCGCCTTAAAAAACTCCAGCTATACTCTGTCGCATATAGTCTACTCAGAGGCGATCTCTGCTTAACATACAAGGCCATGTCAAACCCAGAGCTGTTGGACATGCTACACTTAAAGAAATCCCAATCCCTCAGAGCTACACGCCCAGGGATCTAAACCTTGTCATCACAATAAACAAAACATGCTGGAGGGATAGGTTCCTGACCCAGAGACTCCCCAGACTCTGGAATAGATTGCCCATACATGTCAAGCAGAGTGCCTCTTTGGACCTCTTCAAGAGGAACCTTGACGATTGGATGGGAGAAAGGAAATTCACCCCAGGGATCACGACAGTCGCCCTGCTAGACAGGGGTCCAGGAAAGTAAATAATGTGGGAAGAAACAGCCAGGGAATTGTTATGGCTAGGCTTGTATAGGCCCTAGGGCTGATAGCCTAGTACCAACCTCTGAACCTATGAGATGGAAAATGAGGGACTGGAACAGCACATGGAGTCCTTCAAATCAACAGCGGTGTTTAAAAATGTACAGCCCAACCTCAAGCAGGCTTTTAATATCTGTCTCATTCTGATACTGAAATTTTCCAAACTTGCACTTCTAACATACCAGATGTCCCTTCTAAGATGATCTATATATATATATATATATATATATATATATATATATATATACATACATACACCCCACATTCTGAATATTCCCATCATGAAAAATGTATACCTACTCCCCTGTAAACATACCACAACCCATTGTGGAACAAAGTGCTTTATCGCATCCTCCAAGTTAATCAACTGATTATGCATCTATGGAGTTTTTTTTTTTTAATGCAAGCATTAAGCTGCTTTGCCCAATGTCTGATATTTAAAAATCTTAAAATCTGAGCCTTGTGCTTGCTTATGTGCATCCTAAACTGCAAAATGTTGGAAATCAGCATGTTTATAGACACACTATAACTGCCAGTAAAGCAGAACTTAGTCAATTAAATGCGCAATGCTAAAAATTGTACTCAAAAAAGATCTCAGATCATTTAATTAACATACATAACCAAACATGAATAGTTTTTTTAGTTAAATAAATTATGCTAGACAGACTTTTGAATCACAGTCTGATGCTAGGAAACATAGTATTACATCACATACGTTCCCTTGACTGACAGCTCCACATCACCTATACTCCTGATCACTGTGGTTTATTTCTGCTGGGCCAATGCCTTCTAAAAATCCTTTCAATAACTATCACTACTACTACTGCTGCAGATAAGCTGTTTCTAGTGTGCAGCACAGCACATTTTTCACTAATTATTTACTCACTTACTATATTTGTCTATTTCCTGCCACCTACCAGCATCCATATTTTTCGGCAGTTGTTGTGTCTTTTGGCTTATCCCGGTTAGGGGTCGCCACAGTGGAACTCCAGTCTGCTAATGTTTGGTAGTGGATTTTTACGTGCCGAGTTACCAGCCCTGACGCACAACCTTCAACGAAGGCATGCCCATTCACGCATGCCTCCACACAGAAGATGCTCTAGCTGAGAATCGAACGGGACAACGTCTTGTTGTGAGGCGACAACGCTACCGCAGCACCACTACCACAGGTCCATTTTTCGGCAGTATTTTCAGCAATAGAAACTTCATAAATTAATATTTTTATGCCACTGTTTCTTAATGCAGTATTTAATGTCCAGTGCTGTTAATTAACTACTATATCTCTCCTCTGTCCATATCCAGTTTTGATTTCGTTCACTCCCCTTGTGAATATAAGGATAAGGGATGATACTGTTGTACAGAGGTATTTCCTTCAACTTACTCATTCCCTGTATACTACCCTGGGGTTGATGTGCAACAACTGCCCTGAGTATGCATCCATAAGACACCTGTATGCAAGTTAAATATGCAACTTTTGATGCAGCATCTCTGGCTTCCACAATGGGGTGTCAGCACTGATCAGGGATTCCCTACCCCCACTCTTCAAAAAAACAAAGGCCACTCAAGACTGAAGCATTACTCATACACAGGACATTTTATTTACTTACACTTTGATAACGGGTTCTTCAAGGGAGATCTGAGGTGATATTCATAATGACGACAGCAAATCTGGCTAGGACACTGGGAAACTTCTCATTTTCAATAAGTGTCGGGGGGATCTTTTATATCCATCTGAGCCTACCACCAACTCAGGCAGATGGGGCTTCGGTTTAATGCCTCAACTAAACGATGGCACACCCAGGAGTGCAAACCCCT
The DNA here is from genome assembly GCF_019279795.1 of Protopterus annectens. NCBI lineage: Eukaryota > Metazoa > Chordata > Ceratodontiformes > Protopteridae > Protopterus > Protopterus annectens. Next base: position 896,899,820 of record NC_056739.1, read on the forward strand.
TACACTGCACTACAGTGTCAGTACTGGAAAATTAATCCAACTCACCTGATGTGGGAATTAGAAACCAAAGCTTTCTGCACAAACAGGCAAGTGTGTGGTATCTGTTGATCTACAGATACATTATTAATGCAGGTCAGTATCGCAACTCTGCATCAACAGGATGGCACCATTCTATATTCTTTTAACAGATACAAAAGTTTCATTAAACAGAAATGCTTCCATCTGTAACTAGTGCTCTATAATAATAATAATAATGCCAACATTTATTTGATAAACTAACAAATCAGAAAGAATCAGTTAATTACTATAACAACTGCATAGACATAATTCCTTTTCTGAAACATTAGCCAGTTCTGGTCTCTGCTGTTTCATTCACAGGAATTAAAATTAAATTGTAGTACCCATATGCAGAAACATTCATTCTTGTTGTCCAGTACATATAAAATGCAGGCAGTTGCATTGTAAATGCATATTCTCATTGAAATAGGAATTCTGCAACTACAGGAATTTATGTGATGTACGACTAAGAAAACATGACTGCAGAACTGCATAGACAATGGAGCAACTTCAGCAGACACCAGTGTAAACAAAGGTGCACCTGTCTGCTTGTGCAACCCAAAAGAACATTAGAAAAGGGCAGCATTGCGTCACATTTGAATTCTCTGAAGAGGCAAACTAAAACACCAACTGAGTACAATATCTTTTTAATTCCGTCTTCTATTGCAACAGCAAAATTAGCATACTTACTTTCAGAAATTGCTGAGGAACCCACACGAATGTCTGTGGCTAGAGAGACAGTTTAAGGCCAGGCTCCAAAGCAGTATACTATCTGCTTATTAAAATATATTATGGTAACCGTGCCTCACTGTGGTAACAAGCATGAAGTTTTAACCCCCTTTGTTTGGATGCAGTTATCATAGAATGTAAAAGCACTGCCACTGCATCAGGCGATAAGAACTTAAGATGTTCTTCATGTTTCACTGTTGCAGTCATTACATTTGGGTTATCCAGCTGGCAGGTTGCCCTCAGTCGGCCTGAATTCCAAAGTCTTGGGTCCTGCGTCGGTTGCTGTCGCCTCTTCCCTGACGTCAGGTCGTCAGGGTTATAAAAGATGCAGCCGACGCCATTTTATTCAGTCTTTCTTGCCATGCGGTGCCCGAAGCAGAAGCAGTTCGCAAGTGCCGGTCGGCCGACTCCTGAGATTTTCGTGTTTGAGTTTCAGATCCGAAGTCTTCATTAAAAGCTAAGTACCCCGTTGGGGAAACTTTTTTCTTACTCCAGACCGATGTCAGAAAAAGTTAATAATTGTATTTCTTGTGGGAAGCAAATACCTCATAAGGACTTTCATTCTTACTGTATTCCTTGCCTAGGCCCTGACCACGACGTTGCTAGTTGTCGGTTTTGTGCTAGATTTAGGCGTCGGTACGATTTTGCATTAAGCTATTTTGGGCGAAGATTTAATTATACAATGTCGGATAGCCATCCGATTACCGGAGTTCACAAAAAATGCAAAGAAAAAAAGACAGGCAACCGAGGTCCAAAACTGACGACGAAGCTTCTCCTAAGCAAGTCGCCGGTTCTCAGTGAGGCGCTTTCACAGCCCCTGACGCCCACTACTTTAGAGTCACAGGCCACTACCGACTCCCACGTGGCGTTGGCCAGGCCGCTGGAAACTCAAGGTATTGGAGCCTCGGACATGAATCCCTCAGATGGGTCTGGAGCCGCTGAGCAGGCATCGGCTTCTGAGGGTGTATTCAGACCTAAACAATTATATATAAAACCGACTTCAAAGACAAAGACTAAAACACCTTTAAAGGCAAAGAAACGAGTTCACCAGCCACAAGGACATTCCTCCATGCCCAAAAATCAGATGCTCAGAATGGCTGAAGACTTAATTACCTTGATCAGGGGTCCCCATCCCGCTCCTGATAAGAGGCCTAGGCAAGAGACAGACTATGAATCTTCAGATCAGGTTTCCATTTCTTCTGATTCCTCTTCTGATCAGAAATATTCTCTTCCTCCCTATGAGGATTCTGATGCTGAAGAATCAATTCCTTCAGCTTCTCCTCCTGAGGACTACTCTTTTGGGGAAACCTTGCATACTATGAGGGAGCACTTCCACATGCCTCTAGCTATTCCACCTGTGTTGGACATTGTAGATGATGTTTTTGTGGAGTCTAGGCTGACCCCTGACTCTTTACCTCCAGCTCCTGTTAAGCCGGACAGATACTATAGTGTCCCTGACTCTCATCAATTCCTTTTCAAAAACCCTACTGCAGACCCAGAAACTATTTCTCAGGGTCCAAAAGGGGTCAAGGCTTCTACTGCAAAAAACCCTACCCCCTCTGACAGGGATTCTAGGACACTGGATAGATGGGGAAAAAAGATTTACACTTCTGCTACTTTGGCTATAAGGGCCTTAAATTGCCCGTTTCATATGCTCAAATATCAGCAATATCTCATGACACTGCTTAAACAGAAAATGATGGCAAATTCTGATTGTGCAGAAAACAAAGAAATGCAGGATTTATTGCATGCAACTGAACAAGTTGGAAAGCATACTTTGCAATGTGGGTTTGATCCACTGGAGGCCTCCTGCAGGGCCGTTGTTACAGGTTCTGTCATTAGGAGGCATGCTTGTTTAAAGGAACAAACTCTGCCCGACCACGTTAAAGCAAAATTATTAGATGCTCCTTTACAACATGATACCTTGTTTGGTGTTAAGGCAGAAGAGGTGTTAAAGAAAATGGAGGACAAAGCTAAATCTATGCAAACGGTCAAGGATTTTTTACAGGTACAGCCACCTAGATTTAGCAGACACTGGCATACAAAGAATTGGTCCTTTCCAGTCTCAGACAGACCTCAAAGGGGCAGATCCAGATGCCCTAGAGGCAGATCACAGCCGCAAGGATCCTACAGGCCTAAGCAGTGGAGAGCTTCTACCTCCAAAGGTGGAGAAGACAAAGCACAATCATACAGGAAACAGTCCCAATGACTTCCCCCCTGCCTGCACCAAGCATTTATCTTCTGGCAGCACCCTTAGGGGGAAAACTAGCACTTTTTTCTCAAAACTGGCACATTATAACCCAGGACAAATGGGTTCTAGACATAGTGTCACAGGGCTACAAGTTTCATTTCCATACCCTGCCAAGGGCAAACGGTTGGCCAGACCTGCCAAAAAATCAATGGGCAGAGGCTCAAAAACAAGTTGCAGCTCTCATGGACATGAGGGCTACTCAACAAGTGCCACAGCTAGAGCAGGGACAAGGATTTTACTCAAGACTGTTCTTGGTACCCAGAAAGGACAAAGCATGGAGACCAATACTGGACCTATCTATTCTAAACACTTTCCTGGATTTACCAAAATTCAAGATGTTGACCTTACAGCAGTTTCTGCCCATGCTGGGCAGCAAGGCTTGGCTCGTGACTTTAGACCTAAAAGAGGCATACCTGCATGTCCCAATCAGGCAATCATGCAGAAGATACCTGAGATTCAAGGCTGGCTCAAAGCATTATCAATTCTCTGCACTGCCCTTTGGCTTATCTACTGCGCCCAGGGTCTTCACAAAGTGCTTGGCACCAGTAATTGCTTACTGCAGACAAAGAGGAATACAAATATATCCTTACTTGGACGACTGCCTCATACAAGCAGAGAACAAGGACATTCTACTACAGCATCTGACATTTGTGATAAGACTTTTATCATGCCTAGGGTACACAGTCAACAAAAAGAATCAAAACTAGTACCCTCTCAAGAGATAATATTCCTGGGTGCAAGCTTAAATACAACTGCCCAGATGGCTTATCTCACTCCAGACAAAGACAACTGGCTACCTATTTCAAGGAAATGACAACAAAGGCCCAGTTATCTACAAGAAAAATTCTGCAGGCTTTGGGTTTCATGGCATCCTGCATCTTACTAATTCCATATGCAAGACTGCATATGAGGAAAATTCAATGGTACCTAAAAAGTGTCTGGACACAACATTGCCACAGTCTGGAAACAATGATTACTCTAATTCTCTGCCTGCAAAAGGAATTTTGATGGTGGACAAAGGCTTGTCACCAAAATAAGAGACAGCCATTCTCACCACCCCCAGCCAGGCAGAGCCTAACGACGGATGCTTCAGATTATGCCTGGGGGGGCACACATGGCAGGATGAGGCATTCAGGGCACCTGGTCCTCAAACCAAAAGCATCTACATATCAATCAAAAAGAGATGCTAGCTGTTCATAATGCCCCGACAGTCTTTAAGGACCTACTTCATCCAGGACAACTACTGATAAAGATAGACAACACCACGGTCATGTGATACATAAACAAGCAGGGGGGCACTCATTCTTATCCCCTGTGCAGACAAGCCATGCCTTTATGGGACACAGCACTGACTTACCAAGTGCATCTGCAGGCACAATTCCTGCCAGGAAAGGACAATACTCTGGCAGACGAACTAAGCAGAAACCTTATGGATCCCCACGAGTGGCACCTGGATCCACAAGTCTACAGCATGATAACAAAGAAATGGGGATGCCCGGACATAGATCTATTTGCCTCACCTCAAAACAATCAACTAAAAAGATTCTGCACAAGGACTTATCACAGACAAGCTTGGAAAGTGGACTCCTTATCTTTCAACTGGACAAACTTATCAGTATATACCTTTCCTCCACTGCCTCTCCTCCCCAAGGTACTCCTAAAGGCCAGGCAGGAGAAACCAAAAATGATTCTGATTGCTCCAGACTGGCCACGCTAGTACTGGTACCTGATCTTAAGGAACTAGTCCCAATGCCCAGCCTGGACCTTACCTCAAATACCTCATCTACTGTCCAACAAAACAATCAGATTATGCACAGCCAACTCAGGACCCTAAACCTGGCAGCATGGCGGATAATGTAGCCATACAAACCACACCTCTCAGTAAAGCTGTGATGGATGTCATTTTAGAAGCCAGAATGCCTAGTACTAGAAAATCCTATGCTGGGAAATGGAAAACATTTTGCGCTTGGAACCAAGCTCAAGGAACTGATACAGCTGTTCCAAATATTCCTCAGATTTTGCAATACTTAACTGAGATGCTGGACAAAGGCCTATCATCAATTAAAATCCATGCCTCTGCCATTTTGGCTCATTACAATACAGAGCCACCACTCTTTTCTCATCCTTTATTAAGGCAGTACCTCAGAGGAGCCAAAAACTTAAGGCCTCCATGGAGAATGCCAATACCTACATGGGACCTCAATTATGTCTTGGAAAAACTCACCTTACCTCCTTTTGAGCCAGCTGCTACTGCGGATATAAAGTTCTTATCTTGGAAAACAGCTCTGCTCCTAGCAATAACTTCTGCAAGACGAGTTTCAGAGCTACAGGTTCTCATGGCTGTGGAACCCTTTATCATTTTTTATCCAGACAGGGTCTCTCTAAGAACAAACCCTACATTTATGCCTAAGGTGGTATCCAGTGTAGGCCTTAACCAAACAATTCATTTGCCAACTTTTTATCCAAATCCTCAGAACAAGGGGGAGAAAAGTCTGCATTCTTTGGACGTACACAAGACAACTTAGATTCTACTTGGACAAAACTAACGTTTTCAGAAAAACAGAACAATTACTAGTGGCATATCCCACAGCATCACAAGGAAAGGCTATCTCCAAGCAGACTATTTCAAAATGGATAGGTCACTGCATTCAATTCTGCTACTCACAGCATGGCAAACCAGTACCCAAGGGCATTAGGCCACATTCAACCAGAGCTGCAGCCACTTCTGCAGCCTTTCTCAGGGGAGTACCAACCAAAGACATTTTAGAGGTTGCTACTTGGAGTTCAGTGCATACCTTTACAAAACATTACAATCTGCCTCTTTACTCTAAATCCAGGGCAGGCTTTGCCACTGCAGTTCTGCAGGGCCTCATAGCCACTCCTAATGCTGTTTGTAATGACTGCAACAGTGAAACATGAAGAACATAGTACAGTTGTGTACACTTACCATAAATGTAGATGTTCGAGTGTATTCACTGTTGCAGTCCAAGTTACCCACCTGCCATCCCCCTTATTTTTGCTGGAACTTATCTTTACTTCTCTAATCTATACAACCTGGGTGGTGTATTTGCTTATAGATGAAGGAAAAGCTTATTTTGGTGCACATGTTTTATTTACATAATTTTAGCCTACACTTTTGAGGGCACCTGACATCTGGGGCAAGAAAAACTGAATAAAATGGCGTTGGCTGCATCATTTACACCCCTGACGACCTGACGTCAGGGAAGAGGTGACAGCAACCAACGCAGGACCCAAGACTTTGGAATTCAGGCCGACTGAGGGCAACCTGCCAGCAGGATAACCCAAATGTAATGAGTGCAACAGTGAATACACTCGAACATCTACATTTATGGTAAGTGTACACAACTGTACTTTTTCCTATTTGTATTTTAAGAGGGAAAAAACATACATCGTTAAAATAAAAATATTTCTCCACCTTAAAATTATTCCTGTAACTGACAAACAAAAGGCATAGAACCCATCCCTGAATGGGATGTCATTTCATCCCAAAACAAATCAGAATTAGTTCAGATTAAGTAGTCTATTAGCAGACTGGATCTCTATACTCAAAGAGGTGAGGAGTGGAACCCGTTGAGCATCTGTCCTTTAATTTCTTCTAATAATGGTTTCTCAAAATCATCTGTATTACTGTGCGACTTGTCAGTGCACTGTAACGGGGGTTTCACTTTTCCCCATTACTACAAGACCATGGAATTGCCATATATAAGTTAGTTGGACATGGGCAAGTCCCCCTCCCACATGAAGGGAGACAAGGGGATTGATTGATTGACATTAGATATTAGGAGCTTCTAGTGTTGAAAAAACAGTGCAAGTTAAAATAAGCCAATTTTCACGTACAGAGTCAGATAAAATGCTTCCTGCTTTTAAATAGGTTTGTCCCATTTCACTGTAGGACTTATTTTTGTGTTTCACCTTAATGAAACTCATCAAGCTATGGAATGCATTTTCATGGACCTAATAAACAAGGATATAGGGACTCTCCAAACTCTGGATCCTACACAGTTTGGTTTTGTGCAGGGTAGATCATGCCTGCTCAACTTGGTCGACTTCTTTGAGTCAGTCATCAGAGCTGTGGATGAAGGTAAGGCGGTTCATACAGCCTTACCTTGATCTGGCCAAGGCCTTTGACACCCTTCCACTCAGGAATCATAGAAAAACTTACTAAGATAGGCGTCAACCCCTATATCACTAGGTGGGTTGCAAAGTGACTCACAGAACCCACAGTGTGAAAGTAGCTGACTCCAAGTCAGACTGCCAACCAGTCACGAGGGGAGTCCCACAGGGTTCGATCCTGGGTCCTCTCCTGTTTGGTATCTACTTCTCTGAAGTCCAGGCCAACACAAAGGGACTCTGGCTAACAAAGTTCACAGATGATTGCAAGTTGGGAGCTATTATTAACTCCCCAAGTGATGTTTACATCCTACAGAAAGGCCTCAGTGAGACCAACGACTGGTGTCAGAACCATGGCCTTAAGCTCAATACCAAAAAATGTGTCTTCATCTCCTTTGGGAAAACCCAGTTCCCTTGAATTACCACATTGATGGCAGTCCACTGAACACAAAAGGCGTTATAAGAGCTCTGGGAACACAGGTTGACAGCAACGTCTCTTTTGACCACCACATTGCCACTGTGGTCAAGAAAGTCCTTCTATGTGGCACATCTCATTACTAAGAGTTTTGCATCCAGGAAGAAAGAGGTCATTGTCTCCCTCTGCTCTTCCCTCATTAGGCCAATCATTGAGTACAATGCCCTATTTGGCATATACCTCACTAGACACCTGCAACAACTGGAGAGGCCGCAAAAGTACCTCACAAAGAGGATCCTAGGGTTTAAACACTTGTCCTATATGGAAAGACTCAAAAAACTCCAACTATTCCATGTCATATCACCTACTTAGAAGCGATCTCTGCTTGACTTACAAAGCCATGTCTGACCCAGCTCTGTTAGAAATGCTACATCTAAAGAAATCCCAATCCCTCTGCATCACATGCTCCAGAGATCTCAACCTCATTACCACAATCAATAGAAAATGTTGGAGGGACAGGATCATAACCCAGAGACTGCCCATGTTATGGAATAGACTTCCCATACATGTCAAGCAGAGCACCTCACTGGCCCTTTTCAAGAGAAATCTTGATGAGTGGATGGGAAATAGAAAATTCACCCCGGGGATCACTCCAGTGGCTCTACTCGACAGAGGCACTAGGAACTAAGGTTGGGTGGCACGATGCCAGGGTAATCCTATGGGCTAGGCTTGTAAAGGCACAGGGCCATTAGCCTAGTACACATCTATGAACATGAACTAAAGATATTCCCTGATATTATAATGAATGATGAATGGCATTTTTTTCTTAACAGAAAGTTGGCAAACATCTAATCTCTGCATGTGAAAGAAAAAGAATGCATGTTTTCTATATCTGAGCAGCCTTCCTCATCCCCACCTTGTAGGGAGTTAAACCTCTACACCCTATGTTATATACACTGACTCCAAAAACTCCCAACCACAAAGGAAGACTGAAAATTGATAGTGTGTAAAACACTTTCTATATAGTTAGGTGACCGTTGGAAAAGTCACATCATATATTTCAAATTAAGTTTGAGTTCGCGTGTAGGCTCGCTGAACAGAACTCACCTAGATATGATTTACACATCAATAATTGTATCTGAAAAACACATCTCAAGCTAGGTCTCCTCTGTAGAAACAAAAAAATATCTTACCAGAACAGCAAAACTAACCCTTTCAAATGCAACCTTTTACCCACTTTACTCTATAGCTCCCAAATTTTCACCAGCCTCAACACTGGACAACTAAACAAGTTAGAAACAACTTATAATACGTTTGATAGATTTGCTGCCCAAAATTCTTACAAGTCCCATCACTGTCTCTCACTAAAAGAACTAAATTGGCTAGAATTACCTAACCTGCTTCAGTATAATCAGTTTCAGATTATTCACTCCATTCTCTACAAACCCTCTTTCTGTCCACCTATCTCATCTCTAATCTCTCATTACCTACCCACTAGAATACTCTGCAGTTCTGAACAAGGCCTACTAAAAATCTACAAACCAAGGACCAAAATGGGTCATTTAGTCTATAGCTTTAACCCTTCCAAGGCCTGGAATAGCCTACCACTAGATACAACATCCCTTGAACATCCCAATCAATTCAAAAACCGATACAAAAAATACCTTAATGAAAAATGGAGCTGCCAATGTAATTATCCCCCGTAAACACTCCCCTATAACCTTCTATTAACCTTCAGCAAACAAACATACTACTTTATCTTCTCCTCTTGCTACATCACTGTACAAACATAACTAGTAAAATATTTCAGCTATGTAACTATTGCACTATTATGTAAATAATATGCAATTATGAATGTATCCCTCTGATGAATGCATTTCTATATGTATTTCACTTGTCAGAGAGTAATATATTACACTGTAATGCAGTAATGTGTGGTACTGATGAATGTATTCTGTATGTATTCAATATGTAAAATTTCTATTTTTCTGTTGGAGCTTTTCTCCTCGGGCCTACACTGAAAATGGGCAATTGTAACCCAATTGGACAAACTCAGTCAACAAATATAAAATAAAATAAATAAATATGAAAACACACCTGTGAAATGGGAGAAATGAAATGGCTCCAGAAGGCAATTAATGATCCCTTTAATATTACCAGTGTGCATACACAGAATGCAGTCAGGAATACGTTATCTTCCCAAAAGTTTATTTACCCTAGTAGGGTGTGACTATGACCTTAGCTTTAGTATGCAAGTTGACTAGCTCATAAGAGAAAAGAGCCACTGAAGTTCCCATTTATGCTCAGACTGCTCAATACGAGTACTAAGAACTCAAGGATTTATGCTGAAAGTGACTCAACAGGCTATGCTTTCAAACAGTGAAAGAGATGACAAAGTTTGTTTATATACACTTCAGCAGTCAAACACGTAGTGCTGTTAAGTCAAACAATTTCACTATCAGATCTGTCATGCATTGCTGGAATCTGTTCTTATTTCACTATATATTCTGGCAAGAACAGCAACTTCATCTGCTTTACAAACATCATCCTGCCAAAAGATGGAGAAACCATGCAGATCAATTTCATTATCTACAGTAACTGACACCACCAAAACGATTGAAATATACAAGCTAATAAGTTCATGGAGTTCTTACTACAAATATTCCAGGCATTTATAGTTTAAGTCCATACATGCCAGATGTGACTGGACCATGGCAGTAGGCAAGCATTAAGTTAGAGTTATTTAGTGCTGGTCCAGGATTCAGCTTGACATTATTGCAAAGTATATTAGTGGATAAGAATAGCCAAGAATGTTATCTAAATAGTCCCAGTAATGTGGACTAATTTAGACATGGTTTGAAAAATCACTTTAGTAAACTACAGTACTTGTAGAAATGTGCTCTAGGTATTTAAACTTTAATGAAGACTGTACTGTCTTAGAGAACACAATGTTATAACCAATAATATTCTCAATGGATAAACTGCAACCCGAACATAATGGAGACAACAGACGTCGAGACTTCTTGACTAATTTGTACACTTAGCTGAAGGGATCCATAAGGAGTACAATGCAATCATCGGTGCAAGAAGTTTACCTTTTGGCAACTTTAGAAGGGATGAAATGTATATTTCATTAAGTAAGAACAATATTAAAAAAATGTAGAAAGAAGCACAAAACAGATGAGGAGTACAAAACAATGGAATTGATGTATAAATGCTTGAAACAGTTCATGACACATCTGTGAATAACAGAAATGGGAAACACAGTGCTAATCTAAAAGAAGGCAAAGTTGAAAATAACAAAAAAGTGAAAGATAGAGCAGCGCACGTGCATGCTATTTCTTGACTTGGTAGGAAGTGGGTATTATCAGCCAATCTGACTGCTTAAGAGGGCAGGAGGAAGAAAAAGGACTATGCGATGCCATGACCACTGAAAAGATCCAGGGGAGTAGTTAGACCCCACAATCTGCTGCCTGTACCCTGATCATTCTCCCCTGTGTATTTTCTATTTAAGATGATCCATTCACATTTCTCCTACTTGAGATTGTACACCAATATCATGTGACCCCCCCCCCCCCACCGTCTCTAGTGAAAACAGCTCTAGCTCTTCTAGCTTTTGCTCACATCTCTTCTCCAAATCAGAAAGATTTCCTTATGGCTTTCTTCTTCATTTCTTATGGAAGCATGATGTTCTTTTCCATATACAGCCACCAGAACTGCACATACACTGCTCAGGGTGTGGTCTGACCACAAACCCACAGAGATCATTAATCAGTTTGCTGATGCCAGTAGTCCAATCCAGGTAAGATCTGTTTTCCTGCTTTGCTGCAATCAGTTGAATTCCATCAGCTAATATGACTTAAGTGCAGCATTCTGCATTTTTTTGGCACACCAAATCTCAACTGATGTTTTACTGTCCACTTGTTAAGCTTTTCCAAATTCTCACTCACCCCTCCATCCACCACTGCTGCACCTGTAGTTGCGCCATCTGCAAATATCTGCAAGGGGAGTATGACCTGGTTCCCTCTTGTGTGCTGATGTACCACATCACTGTGGTATTGTCTGTAACCTATTCAGGAGGTCCCAGGGACCGAGAATGGTTCAGAGAACTAGGTACCTTGATTATGACAAGCATCTCCTTGATATTTATATGGTTGCGTCTGTCCTTGGAGGTGTCCCACACAAGAATGGTTCTGTTCTCCATTTCCTCCTAACATTCTGAGACAAACACACTAAAGACTGCTGAACCAGTCTTTGTATAGCCTTCCTTGCAGTAGTGATGATAAATTTCATTGTATTTATAATTTAATTTAAATTTAATTTTAAATTATCAGGTTCATATGCTAAAGTTTGTTCTGCCATATTGTGAAAGTATGAGGAATGTTTTATTTACATTTTCTTATTGTGAAGAAAAAACTTCTTTAAATAACTTTCTTCTGTTGCATAGGTCACCCACTACTCACTGTTTGTAGTTTGTGCTTGTGTGTATATGACTTTTTTAGACTTTTTCCAGGGCTATGGCCACTGGTACAGTTTAAAGGAGGTTTGTTTGGCTGCCTTCTCAGATCCTTCCAGATGATTTAGAAAACTGAGATTTTAAATTCTCCTTTAGATAGAGGTAAAGTGTTTGACCTCTCTGCAGCAGAGGTAATCAAAAAGTGTGATGAAAGAGGTAAGCTGATACAAGGAATATCAAATATTTTTCAGCCCTTCTTTTCCAAATTGTCCAAGGGATTTTCTTTCTCCTCATCCATTTTTGGCAAAAACAGAAGAAACAGTCTCAACAGAATTTAGGTAAACAGAAGAAGTGGCAATTGTGGTTCCAAAAAGAAGTCTCTAACATCTAAAACCAAGGACAATCCAACAAGTCCGAATGATGGTTCAATTGATCTTGTGAACCCCTCCCAACCCTGGGACCTTTTCTCCTCCAAAAGGTCTGGATCTCCATTTTTCTCTGACAACATACTATTTCAGACAAGTGGGTTCTAAAAGTCATTTATCAGGGTTACAGATAGCAGTGGGAGGAAATTTCTCCTTTCGGGGGGAGGCATTCCTCCTCCTCCTGCAGATCAGACTCCCTTGTTTCCACCTGTTCTTTATTACAAGCTGTCTCAGAGAGTGATAGAATCAGTTCCTCCTTCCTAGATGGTATAGGGGGTGAGTTTAAGGATGATTCTGGTGCCAAAGAAAGAAAATGCTTGGAGACCGGTTCTGGATCTTTTTTTCCTGAACCTATTCATGATAGTTCCCAAATTCAAAATGATGTCACATCACAACCTGGTACCTTGAAGTTATCATATTACATGGATTTCAACTTGAACAATTTACTTCTGAGTTCAAAAATATTTAATTTACATGTCACTGAGAGAGTCTGAATCAGCGATTCTTTCCCAATAACTCACCAAATGCTGATGCTAACAGTTTTCCCTCTAAGAGTGTGAATAATGACTCAAAGCTTTCCCTCTAAGAGTGTGAATAATGACTCAATAAAAGGATTATGTGGAATGAGTGTCAGGCACAAATGTAATGTCATGATGGTCTTCATTAACACTGCATTAGTTCTGAACGCCATTATTAATGCCTCCATTGTTAATTATCTGGTCCAGTACCAGCTGTGCTTTAGAAATAAGTGATGTAAACATACATTTGGGATAAATTCACCAAATCATCTGGTACAGGAAATAAGGAAAGATCCCAATTTCCATTGTGCATACCATCACTACTGTTTATTGACTCAATTCATTCAGCCATAATGGAACCTGCAAGTCACCAAACACACTGAACTGAAGGAAAAAAATGGAAATTCAACTGGAAGACCTTCAAAATGCAAATAAATAATTTACAAAAATTACCTATGACAAGATTCCAGTTATTCTCATTAGGGGTAATATATAACTATTGACCATGGGACAAGTAAGGCCAATCTGTGACAAAATGGGATATGTTATTTAGGGCACAAAAAAAGGAAAATGGCTATGCTTAAAATGGCCTGCAAGGGCAGCTAGCCTAGTACTTAGCTATAAACCTATGAAAATACTTTAAACTAAAAAACAGAAATACCACTAATCTAAATCACTCAACTAGAGCCAGTATTTTAATTCTTTATCATTCTAGAAGGCTTCTTAGCTAATAGTTTCCTTAAACCACTTTCACATGTGTCAAAGAAAGCATTTAATATGCTGTTTAACAATGGATTAAAAGTACTTTTCTTCTTGCACATCAAAGACATGTCAGTGTTAAGTGACAAGCATCATGCAAAACATAACACAAATCTGTCTTTCTTGCAAATATTTTTAAATCTAATACTAAATTAACCAAATTTTCCCTTCTGGAAGGTACAAATGGAAATTCTGACAGTGTCAAAAAATTAGATTGTAAATAGGATACATAGTCTGTAATGTTTCCATCCTTTTCGACGACTCCTTCCACTGTGGGTTTATATGGAATTTCTCTTGTGTTTTCCTGGTGGAGACGTCAGAGAAAAAGAAGCAGATGGGAATCTGTTGCAGAACTGTTAAAAAGAAGTTATGTACTTACCATAACGTTCCATGTGAGTTGTTCATCTCGCCTTCATGCTTTACTGATGGGTTCAGAGCCTATCCCTCGGCTCTGAGTCGGCACCTACTACAAAGCTCAAGGATTTCAAATATCTCGAAGCCAGGTCCCTATCCCATGATGCACCCCGAGTTACCTCAGATCTTGTTTGCTGCATACAATAATACCATATGTCATTTTGTAACTCCATAAGAGAGAGAGAGAGACAGAGAGTAGAAGGGTTGAGTGACCAGGAAGGATCTAGCATCTAGGTCTTCTGAGAGCCCAGGAGGGGGTAGGAGGGAAGAACGTAAGAATGAAGGTGAGATGAACTCACATGGAATATTAAGGTAAGTATATAACTTCTTTATGTGAAGTTGTTCTATCTCGCCGTTCATTCTTTACTGATGGGTAGCATCCCAAGCACCATCTACCTCAGGTGGCTCACGGGAGTATATTTCTCAGGACCGTGGATCCAAAGGAGGCCCTGTCAACTTTGTAATGAGTGATAAAGGTATGAGGTTTTGACCAAGTGGCAGCTGCGCAAATGTTATCAATAGGAAGTCTGGCAGAAAAAGCAGAGGATGTAGAAACTGCTCTGGTTGAGTGAGCTTTAATTTTATGCTGTAAGGGCATATTGGCAGCTAAATAAGCAAAGATGATACAATCAGATAACCATTTAGACAGAGTTGTTTTAGCCACTGGCATACCCTTCCTGGAATCTGAAAATGAAACAAAAAGCTGGTCTGATTTCCTGAAATCCTTTGTTCTATCCAAATATAATCTGAGTTGTCTGTGAACATCAAGTTTGTGCAGCATGCACTCTAGATTGTTGGAATAGTTGGGGAAGAAAACTGGCAAATCAATAATTTGGTTGAGATTAGCTTCAGTGCAAACTTTGGCAAGAAGGAGGGGTTTGTTCGAAGAGAGACTGTCAGCATGGAAAATCAAATAAGGAGGCTTGAGGGACAAGGCTTGAAGCTCTGACACTCTGTGAGCAGAAGTTATAGCCACTAAAAAGATGGTTTTCCATGACAAAAATATGAGATCACATGAGGAAGCTGGTTCAAATGGCGGAAGAATTATGCGGGAAAGCATAAACTTTAGATTCCATGGAGAATAGGGAGATTTCACAGGGGGTCTAATATGAAAAGTCCCTTTGAGAAAGGCTTTGGATAATTTGTGTGACACAATATTCAATCCTTCAAATCCCAAATGAAAGTTAGAAATGGCAGCAAGTTGAACACGGACTGTTTCTGCTGCAGCTCCTTTATTGAATATCATGGTTAAGAATTCTAGAATAGAGGCCATAGGGGCTTGGTAAGGATCAATATTGTTTTTATAAAGGCCTATATAGAACATTTTTCCATTTTCTGAGGTATAGCTTCCTCATACAAGATTTATGAGAGGATAGGAGAATTTGCTTCGTCTCATTGGAAAGGTTATGGAACCTGGCTATGATGGGAATTGGAGCAGCCAAGCTGTCAGCTTCAGGGACTGCAGAGAGGGATGAAGTTCCCCCGATGAGTGTGTCAGAAGGTCCGGAACTGGGCCTCACCTGCAGAATATCCTGTCCACTATTTCCGTCTTGAGGGACCAGTCATGGGACAAAAGAATTGCTCTGCTTAGCTTGTCTGCTATCACGTTGGATTTCCCCGGGATGTGCGTTGCTAACAGAAAGCACTGGGTGGAAATAACCCACTGCCATATTCTGAGGGCCTCACGACAAAGGGAGTATGATCTGGTTCCTCCCTGTTTGTTCAAATACCAGACCACTGACATGTTGCCCATCTGAATCACAACCGTACCCAGAGGAAGTGTGTCCTGGAAGTACTGCAACGCCAAAAGTACTGCTCTCATCTCTAGGACATTGATATGCAGATGTGTCTCTTGATCGGTCCATGTGCCTTGGGCTGTCTTTCCCTGAAAATGCCCCCCCCCCCATCAGTGAAAAATCTGTGGTCACTGTGGCCACTGGAGGGGGTAACACAAATGGGCGTCCTATCATAACATAAAGTGAGGTCAACCACCACTGAGGATCCTTTTTGCATGAATTTGTGATTATTATCATGTGAGACATGGGGAGCTCTTGTTAAGACCATTGAGTGAACAACAGCCATTGCAGAATCCGCATGTGCATACGACCCAGTGGTATGGCTAAAATTGCTGCTACCATCAATCCTAACAATTTCAGAACTTCTGATGCTGGTTCTTTGTTTTTGGATATTAAAATGCGGACATGCTGATGGAGAAGTAAGACTCTTTCCACTGGAAGTCTTAGCGTGGTGGTGGTGGTGGTGGTGTCCAGTTCTGCTCCGATAAAGACGATATACTGTGATGGTGACAAGGCAGATTTTTCTGAGTTTATTGTAATGCCCAGCTGATTGCAGAGTGAGAGAGTGGACTTCCTGGCCTGAATGAGTTGATGCCTGGTGGTGGCATTAAGGAGCCAATCATCTAGATACGGAACACCTGGAATCCTAAATGTCTCAGGTGAGCCGTGACCACTGCCATGCATTTGAACACTCTGAGGGACTGCAGTGAGACCAAAGGGCAGGGCTCGGAACTGGTAATGATTGGCTTCCAGCCGGAAGCACAGATGATCCCTGGATGGCCTGGCCATTTTTATGTGGTAGTACGCATCCTGGAGATCTATCAAGCACATCCAATTGTCTTTCCCTAAGAAGGGAAGTATCAACTGAAGCGTGACCATCTGAAACTTCTCTTTCTTTACAGATTTGTTTAGTCTGCTGAGGTCCAATATAGATCTCCAGTCCCCTGTCTTTTTTGGAGCTAAAAAGAATCTTGAGTAAGTTCCGGATCCTGTCTGGTCTGCTGGGACTGATTGGATGACTCTTTTTCTTAGCAACGTCTGGACCTATACTGTTGCTTGTTCTCTGTAACTGGGTGGAACATCCGAGATATTCCTTTTCGGTGGAGGGAGTGTGGCGAAGGGGATGAAGTATCCTCTGGAATTGATACTTTGTACCCAGTTGTCATTTGTTATTTTGAGCCAGGCGTCTGGGTACAAAGATAAGTGACCCTTGACTGCCTCCAGAGCAGGATAGTCGAGCCTCCTTTCAGGAGAGCTGGTAGGGCTTCCAAAAGAAGTGATCTGTCGCCCTGGTTTTGCAGACCCCCTCTGCCGCGAGGGCGGCGTCCTCCATTATTGCCCCCTCCTCTGCCCCTGGAGGGGCGTTCATCACGTGTCCTGAAAGGCTCCTTGGGCTTTTCGGAACCACAATTTCCCTCCCCTTTGACCCTTGGGGTAGGGTCTGGTAGGGGTGGAAAAATGGACTCTGTCCTGCTCACACCTGGTTAAGGTTTCCTTAACTTTGGGCCCGAAAAGGGACGAGTTATCAAAGGCGGTATTCACGAAGAATGACTTGAAGGGCTCCGTGAAGGAACTCAAACGCATCCAGGAGTGTCTCCTAAGAGCAACTCCTGTACCCGCTGCCCTACTCGTTCCATCAGCTGCATATGAAATGAGGCGCATGGACAAGTTCACTATGAAATTGAGGGTAGCAAGCTGGGAGGCAACTTTGTCTATAGCTCTTGCAGCTACTCTACCCTGAAGAACATCTCCCAGGTCTTTAAGGAGATCTCTTTATAGTCTCGTAAAATGGGTTAAATAGTTAAGCAAATGAAGTGCAAAACCTGCTGAACTAAACATGCGCTTCCCATATCTATCCATGATCCTGGAGTCTCTGTTAGGAGGATGGCTAGACGAGGAAGTTTCAGACATTTCCTTTTTGGTGGCTGCCGCCACCACCATGGCATCAACTAGCACACCTTTAGCCAAGGAGGATTTATCTAGGGGGGCAGATATGAACTTATTAGGCCTCCTTGGGATGTGCTCCATGATGTCCGAAGACTCCCACGCCCTTTGTGAGGCCAGCTGCATAAGCTCATCGAAGGGCGGAGACACCCAAGAGGTGGAGGGCTGAGACTCGAAAGCCTTCAGGAGGACCGACTCATCCTCAGTAGGGTTGGTGGACTGCCAGTCACCCCTCTGTCTAAGGATTTCCAGTATCTCAGCAAATGAGACATCCTCATAGGGGGAGCATGGGGACCCTTCTGATTCATCCAAGTCAGTATCAGATGTTAATGACTCCCTGAGGGAAGTCCAAATGTTTCCTCTTACACACACTTTTCCTGGGAACCTCATCAGTGGGAGCTTCTGGAGAGGTCTTGGAAGAGCATGGGCCACCCAATGGGGCTTTCTGAGGTTCTGGGTCTCTGTGCTTAGCTAGGATCTATGAGGCAGAAGCAGACACAGGCACTTTAGGGGATGAAGAAGATGAAGAAGCTGGACCTGAAGTTGACGATGTCTTGGGAGACATAACTATCCTCATGGCTTCAAAGGCACCCCTGCTCTGGTGCGAAGGGACCGACGTTTCCGAAGAAACAGTCGATACCCCCGGAACCAGGACAGTGGACTCTGAGCCCGAGGTAGGAGCCAAGCTCATCCAAGCCGAAGCTCTGAGAGGCAAAGTTGAAACCAGCAAGTCAGTTTGACTATCCTCCCCGGACCTGACCAGACAGTGTTGCTCCTAGTGTCCTTGATAGGCACCAAGGATGTCAGAGTGAATGGAGCCAAAGACACTGGAGTAGATGTCTGCTCCAAAGGTTCCACAATCAGCAAATCCAACTCCGCCGGCTCCGAAGGACCGGTATGGCTCAGAGGAGGAAGAGATAAAGCTGGCATAAGTGTCTTCAGCTCCAAAGCCACTTGGGTCGGAGCCGATAACAATTTTGCAAAGGCTGGTGCCTGAAGAAGCTTCTGCACCACCCGATCCACATCCAAATCTGAGAGGCTAACAGAAGACCCAGATGAACAGACCGATGGTACAGACTTAAAAAGTGGAGATTTTGGAATTTCGGATACCAGTTACAAAACCGGGGACCGACTCCAAAAAGAAAAGACAGTCGGCTCCGAGACCTGTGAAGTGAATGTCACAGACTCTCTTGACTTTTTTGATTTTTTTGAATCCACAGAAGTTTCAGAGGACTTTGGGGACTTACTAGATCCATCCTGGTCACTCAAAGCCTCCCAGAAAGAAGGTTTCAACAAACCCCTGTCAATGAGCTTCCTTTTTCTCTCTTGGAGGACTCGTGAGGAAAAAGAATGGCAAATGGAACCTGTTACTTGTAAATGCAAGGCACCCAAGCAGTAAACACAATTTACGTAACAGTCAGTAACAGACATCTTCTGCCCACATTTAGGGCATTTTTTTAAACTCTGACTTAGACTGTTTGTCCTTGTCATCAGCCATGACAGAAATGGACACACCTAACAACAGCAATATAAATTAGCCTTCTAATAAAAAAACAGGCCAACTATAAGCACAGACAGAAACAAGCCTTTTAAACTAAGGCTAACAAGCACACACACACACACAGATAATCTTAACAAGCAAGTTAACTCTAAGAATTATGCTAAGGAAAAAAGTGACAAAAGATCACTGAATAAACACTTACTAATCACTAAGTAATCACACAATACTATACTAATAACAAATGTGACAAAAGGTTATTGAATAAACAATTTTTATAGTAATAAAAATTTAAATAGGCCTATAAAGAAAAACAAGGCCAAATATATGGGTCTATATCAGAATAGTGAAGAGGCGTTTAATTGAACGCCTCTTCGCCGACACAAACAGCGAACGTACTAAAGCACGAATGCTAAGAACACCAATTTCCTTCCTTGGGAAAGAAATCAGTAGCACTAACACACACACTTTCAAACTTTACAATGTGGGCGGCTCTGCCCCCCACACCCCCCTAACTAAACATACCAACTCTGAGATCGCATTACAGTGGGGAAAGGGGCAAACACATGGGGAAGGCCAAGCAATTTCTTTCCCAGGGAAAGAAATTGCTGTTTTGAGCATTCACACTTTAGTGCAGTCGCTGTTTATGTGTCGACAAAGAGGCGTTCGATTAAACGCCTCTTAGCTATATATTGGGTCTGTATCAGAATAGCGAAGAAAGCACACAGGGAAGGGAACACTGCAGATAAAGCTTTAAGAGCTTATCTCACTATTCTATCAACAACCTAACTATAATTTTGAAAATTGAAAAGTATTAAAAGTTTTTACTGGCCCGAGCTAGCAAGAACCTCCGATCAGTTGCAGGGCAAACTAGATCTGAGGTAACTCAGGGTGTATCATGGGATAGGGACTTGGCCTCGAGCTACTTGAAATCCCCGAGCTTTGTAGTAGGTGCCGACTCGGAGCCAGGGGATCGGCTCCAAACCCATCAGTAAAGAATGAACGACTAGATAGAACAACTTCACATCACCATTTTTCTTAAAATTCTCAGCATATTCAAAGTCAATGATGTCACACCACTAGGTCAGTTGTGGTATTAGATTTGTTGTGATTTTATGTGACTTTAGAAAACTACTGGCTAACAAGCCTTCTAAAAGGATAAAGAATTACAAAACTGGCTCGAGTTCAGTTATTTGGATCAGTGGTGGTGTTGATTTTTAGTTTTAAGTCCTACATTTTATTTTAACTGCTAGTCTAACATTCCTGTGTGGTTACACTGGCCTCTTTTTCCCTTTTACCTCTTCCTCAGAATTTTTCAACATCCAGAGTGCTCCAATGCCGACCCATTGCAAGAGCTTTACTCTCTCAATTTTCTCCAAATCTCCTAACATATTCCTTGATCATCTTCCCCAACACATCATAATCGGCTACTCTAAAATGTCAAACCACTGCAGCCATCTAACTAGCTATCCATCTAACATTACTAAACCACACATTGCTATGATCACTGCTAAAACAGCCTTTCAGAAATTCCTTGTAGTTTTACAGATAATCATATCAACCCTGTCAGCCTTCAACAACTGAAGAGAATTCTTGAGTTCTAATGCTATGACTAGAGTGTCATGAAAACAAACTTCTTTTTTAATAAATGCCAGTATAATCATCAGTATTCAAGGTTTACCAGAATATTGCATTGTCTGTCTGTCACAGCAGCTTCACACAGACCTGGGGAAGTTCTCTGCCTCATGTAAAAGTGCACATACATTTTGTTCTGCAGTCTTTAGTTAGAGACTTCTTTAAGAGTTCGGTGTTAATTTAATCACAGCCTTCGAATTAAATAAAATCACTTGATTAAAAATAAACAACAAAGAAAGAAAAATGTGAAGTGCCCCTGAAGTACAAATTAACAGGACATCTCACATCAGTCAGCATCAGAGATCATCATCTAATCTCCAGCCAGATAAAGGAACAAAACTAATTAAAAACCAATTTACAGCTCATCCATGTTATTAAGGCACATATCAAATCCTGCAAAAATAAACTTGGTGATACTTCTGGAGTTACTGCCTGAAAACAGAAGCTGCTCTCAAAGGATTAAGTCTAAAACCGGGGACACTTCTGTCATTTAATTAAAGTTATCTCAGTAAAGGCCATATCCAGCCAAACTAAAATAGAAGTACACCAAAGTAGAAAACGTAACAATCAGTGACTCCAGGGCTCTATTTACAGCTTAGTAAACTGTGTAAATCTGGGTAGCTAGAGATTCATTCCTCTGATATTAATAAGCTACAACACACACACACACACACACACACACACACACACACACACACACACACACACACACACACAAAGACTCTCAATAACCTAGTCAAACACTGTACATAAACCTTTCAATGTACTGCACACTTTAGATGATTTTAGTGATTCCCATAATGCCATGGACATCAGAACATTTTTCTAATTTTGCTTTAACATATGTAACTAATGACAGCCTGAAAGTACAATGTTTTGGTTAACTTAATCTGACAAGTGCCATAGGTAAGTTTATTGACAAAGTAAGACTAAAATAAATAAGTCAGAAGATGAATGTAGCTCAGTCTAATTTTTCTGTTCATATACCATATAATGATTAAGGTGGATTTTGATCACCTTAAATTAAACATGTAGTTCCTAGTGTATGTGTGCACTTTCAACTTTTTCTCTTCAAAGCAACTAGGAATGTGAGCAATTTTGTTTTTACAGAAAATGAGGTGTACATGAATGAGATGTGAAGCACCTTAGAGGACTTCCCTGGTTCTGTGCAGAGAAGACTAAAGTTCTGACTCAGGTTTAGCAGCTCATGTGCTGTAACACACAAGTGGGGAAGGTCATTGTTATAAGTCCGCCTTCATGTCACAGAATTTCAAAAAGCTTAATTGCACAGTCTTTAAAACATTTTTTTTTACTTTTCTGTCCTCTCTAGCCCCTGCATCCTGCTCAACCTTTGTAGCATTGTAGCAACACATTTCAACCATGGGGGGGGTCTTTCCATTTGGCATCTGCTTTCTTACTGACATGTAATTTTAAAGTCCTTTAGAGAAGTGTGAAGTATAGCTCTCAACCTTCCATTTTCAAAATGAGGAACACTGGCCCTCATAATGTGGGATAAATGGGCAAAATGTGGAACACATACTAACAGCTTACTAACAACTTTAGCTAGGAAGGTCAAAGGATGGCTAAAATATGCTGGTTTTACTTATAAAACAGATATTTTAATGAATTAATATGATTCTTTTCTATTTACCATGGATATCAGTTTAAAAAATCCCTAACAATGACTATTTGAAAGACCCTTTCAAAGAGGAATTTCGAGGAACATGAACTTTTTAAGACCCCAAATAAGGTACGTTCCTCATAATGAGGTACACTTGAAAGGTATGGTGTGAAGACTTGGTGGGTCACTATCCAGAAATGAACATTCAATAAACAACTCTAACAGATGAGCTATTACAAACAGCAAAATGGTTACCGAATCACTAGGAAGACTTCACTATATCTAAATAACAGACTTTTGTGCATCCACTTTACTCCTTCCAGGAGGCAAGAAACCAGAATAAATGCATCTTTTTTTCTATGTTAATGAAAGCTCAGCATCAAAACAAAATCAATTAAGATAAAAAAAAATGAGTCACCACCAAAGCAAACAAAATGCTCCTACTCAGTTTGGGACAAGTTAGAATAAAACCTTCATACTAATGAGACATACAATAAATATTCATTTATCAGGGGTATGCACTCCCCATCTTTACTATAAATTTCTCACAAAATGCTAGGCCTCACAGAAGTAAACTACTTCACTATCCCAAAGTAAACAGTAACCATTAAGCAAATTCTGTATTACTCATATTTATTTCTCCCACAAGTGGTCATTTTTACCCTAACTCTGTTTCCTTCATTTTAATTTGTTATTTTTGCAGATTTACCAGCTCATCTCAGCAATTACTTAAAGCTTCCTCTATTTGTCCAACCTTTTACATTTGACTTGGCATATTCCTCCAATATCTCACTAGTTTTAAACATCTCTGCATTGGATTTATTTTTCCTTCTAAATTACAGGAAGCCATTTTCCGAACTGAACTTGAAATATGAACTGCTTTTTGCTGAACAGCTTCAAGATATTTCCAGGCCAGAATTTTTTTCTTTGCATTTTGTGGTTGATTTTCTTACTTTATCCAAATGTGTTCTGTGTTAGCATCCAGGTAACAGCTGAGCTTCACCAAGACTGATCACTTTTACCGTCTTTCAGCAGTTTTCGCACTGGAGGCCTCTGATCAACTTGCTGCTTAGTGTACAGCCTTCTTGGAAGTCAAGAAAGCACTGGTCTTGTCGGTATCACTTCCTAAAATATGTTTCTGACAACTGTACAGGAGACAATAGCCACACCCTAAAATGAGCACAATATAAGCAGTTTCATCTCATTGTAGAATCAGCAAAGGTCCACCGAAAATAAGGAACAGTGCCTACCAAACATATAGGTGACATATTTAAGAATGCAGATAAAGATGAGCGTGGAAGCAGGTCCTAAACAAAAGACCAGCACTGGTAGTTTTTAGTACAATCTATAACAGAAGCTGCCATTAAAAAAGGAATAATTAGTACAGCGTATAAAATATTGCATGATAACTATAAGAATCAATCAGAGGAGGTTAGAAAGGATTGGGAAGAGGGACTGGATAAGCAATTCAGAAAGAAACAATGGAAGGATATATGGATGCCTCCCAAATATGCAACAAAATCCAGAAGATTTAGGATTTTTACTTGGAAATGTTTACACAGATATTTTTATACCCCAAGTAGATGTCAGAGAATTTTTCCTCATGTGGACAGCAAACTTTGGAGGTGTGACGGGGAAGAAAGAGGTACTTGGGAACATATTTTTTGGGAGTGCTGTGAGTTGGCAGACTTCAAGGATTCTCTGCGGGATGGACTGTTGGAGATTCTGGGTGGGCGTATTGGTGTGATGAGGGAGATGATATTTCTGAGCTATGACACCATAACTAGGCAATTCCAATTCTGTAAGGTCTTGCTGTGTCTAATTATGGTGGCTGCCAAAAAAGCAATTACTAGAAAATGAAAATCAGAACCTAAACCAACTATATTAGAAGCAGTGAATATAGTAACAGAGATAAAACAACTGGAACGGAGCTCTTTAGAAAAGGGTAGGAGCAAACTACAAAGGAAAAATCAGAACTATGGGAACAATACATACAAGGGAGGAATGAGGTTTAAAAGAATTCAGGACTTAAATGTGCTATTTAATGTTTGACTGAAACTGATTGGGTAGATTATAAGTAATGTATAATGTTTGCAACTGGGAGTGTGTCAGTGTGGTTTGTTTTCATTAATATAAATAGATGATTGTTTTTGTCATAAGTTATGGTTTAATAATGTTTCTTGTTTAAAAAAAGTGGCAGGAATTGAATACTTTATGTAAAGTTGCTTAGGTTATATGCTATACAGCAAAATATGTGAAGTATAATGTTAATGTGTTGATACAGTTTGATTACTTTTGTATAAATGTACATTTGCCTATGTCACAAGTGATAATTCAATAAAGCTGTGTTTAAAAAAAAAAAGATGAGTGTAGAAGCCAGAGAGGCAGCCACAGGATGTGGAGTATTTGGGGGAGGGGAAGTACAAAAAAAAAACAAAAATAATGCAGACAATCATCCTAATATGTTCCATACAGCCCACTAAAATGTCTGGGCTCATGAATCAAAAATATATGGTACATGTGTATGTGGTGCTTGTCAACGTCAGCTAGCTGTCTCTTCAGGTCACTGGGTTTACCTAAAAGTTACGATTGCTTAATAATGAAATAAAGTAATTTTTTCAATGCATTTTTGGTGTATTGAAAAGTGTAGATATCATCTATCAGATGATGCTGGAAGAAAGTATGTGGTGGAAAGAGTATTAAGTAGAAGAATTAGTAACATTAAAAAAGAGAAGCCGTGATGTTTCATAACCAGAAATCAAGACAGTATTAAAGTTGAATGTGGCAGAAGCTGCAAATAACCATAGATCTCATATATAGTGAGCTATGGAACTGGACTAGATTGCTTCAAGTGTACATGAAGCGCAGAGCAATACTTATGCTGGATGAAGTAAGGTTTCAGCATTGAGACCAGCAGACTAACCAAGAGACTGTTAAGTAGCCAATGTCTGAGATTCAGAACAAGGCAGCACAGGTGGCAAGTCAAACAAATCAGTCTGAGTGATACTTAATCAGAGTAGAGGATAAGGGGAAATTATGTGAATCTGAGATTGTATGATGTTTGGGAATGGCAAAAAAGGAAGGATCTGATGGAATACATGAAAAAAATAGATGGCTGAATGGACACAGTCCATAAAATATTTGCTGGGATTACCACTTGCAAAATACTTACCTTTCCCAGATTAGGAAGTCAGATGTATGAAACAAGTTCTACAAAGCAAGGAAAACTATATGCACTGGTGAAGTTAAGGATCAGCACTGCAAACCCTAACAGCTAAGCAGGTAAAGCAAAAATATACAGTTTATGGCAGCAATTGTATATACATGTCGTGATGCCTGGACAGGCATGCCGGCCTCCTCTGGCATATCAGTCTACTCTTGTCTCTCCACAAATACGAAAACCAGAAAACAGACAAAACACAGCACACCCATAAGCATCATTAACTGCTACTGTGTGCGCAGTAAGCCCTGTATTAGTAAAACCTATAATCAAGTCACATACATTATAGAATTCAGTCTCTCTCTCTCTATCCAACCACTTCTTTCCACCAGCAGAGAAGGGCAGGATGGCACTACTTCAAGTTGCAGCAATACTAGCATTGCTTAGGTTCATAGGTTCATAGGTTCATACTAGGCTATCTGCCCGAGGGCATTTATAAGCCTAGCCCATAGTTTTGTGGCTTACGCCACCCCTTTAGTTTGGAGAAACTATGCCCATTATTTTGCTGTGCCTCTGTCGAGCAGTGACACTGAGGTAACCCCTGGGGTGTATCTGCGATCTCCCATCCATTGGTCAAGATTCCTCTTGAACAAGGCCAGCGAGGTGCTCTGCCTCACATAAACCGGGATTTTGTTCCACAGCATAGGGAGTCTTTG
This sequence comes from Protopterus annectens, assembly GCF_019279795.1. Lineage (NCBI taxonomy): Eukaryota > Metazoa > Chordata > Ceratodontiformes > Protopteridae > Protopterus > Protopterus annectens. The sequence goes on from NC_056739.1 coordinate 896,926,345, forward strand.
GGTGATGAATCTATCCCTCCAGCACGTCCTATTAATAACCATGTTGAGGTTTAAGTCTCCCGCCCTTGTGGCTCTGAGGGATCTAGATTTTTTGAGAAGGGTGAGGTCCATGGCATCGCTCACTACTCTAGCAAGACAGTACCAGGCAGCCACCTTGTACTGGAGGCATTGTTATGAATCTGCTAAACAGGTGTCCTCAGTGGAGAAGATATAGCACGTGCAGAAAAATCTTTGTCTCCCTGCTGCATCATCTGGAAGCCCTTCTATCATCATCATCCTTTCCAGAAGTCACAACCATTTTCCAGGTTAAATCCATGATGAAAATGGTAGCAAAATCATGACAAAGCACACTGTGGACATCATGTAATGTAAATACACAGGCAGCCTGAACAATGGCACCACAATGAAGCCCTGCACCAATGAGTAATACTACAACCAAAACAGACATACACAGGAAAGGAAGAAGCAGATGCTCGACTACTAAATATGGGACTGCACCTCTGCAAAATATATACTGTACAAGACATGGCAACATGTTGTAAATCATGACATGGATGTGCCATCATATTCCCTACAGGTTGCTCACTGGGTTGCAGTAGCCTGTGGATGTGCAGGTGTACAGAAGCTACTCAGGCATCCACAGAATGTATCGTGGCTTAATATGCTGACAAACAGGCATGCACTCCCATAGCATGCTGCATGGCTACTAACAAACGCATTGTGCTACATACGCAATTCAGAACCACTTCTTCTAAACTGCTTCATTAGAATAGTTACTGCTTGCACTATGAGCATCATAACAGTTAATTAAAAAAGAAAAAAAGTGTCATCATCCTGCTGATTTTGTTACAGTATGCTGCAAGCATATTTTCAACAGAGATTACTGCATTATTTTACATGGTATAAAGGCGTTCTGTATGTACTGTAGTAAGAGTACAAATGCATGGGGCAGGTGGAAATGCAAAAGGATATATGTACTTTATTTGGGAAGTATGCTCAACAGCATCCTGCAGACAGTGAAAGCCAACACAGGGAGGCTAGAATGGGGAATGTGATCATACAGCGCACACAGGTCCAGACAGCAGCAGCTGACAATGTACTGCTCAATGGCAGAGATCGCTTGAATAACCATGTAGGTTGGTATCACAGACAGAGATGGATAGGTCTAACTGCACACCCTCTGCTACAAGGGTGTAGTGAATGGACACAGTGAAAGGGGTTGAGTGGAGGCAGCACACTAGTTAAGCTGTACAAAATGCAACTGTATTCTGTGAGACACATGGTAGTGTGACCTCGAAGGACCCTGGTCGATAAAGACAGCTCACTGGGTGGATGATGCACCACATTCTGCCACCAAGCTGTCACAACTAGACTGCTGTGGGAATGGGCCTGTGTAACCGGTGTACAGCGGACATGCTACTTGTTATGGTCACAGTTGTAGAGAAAGTGAACTGGTACTATGAATGGTAGACATATTTGTGCCCTGGCACTGACCATAGTTTTCTGTCTCCATGTACAGGAATGTAGATGGTAATGCAGCTGCATCAGCCACTAGAAATGTTATCCCTGGAAGAGACAGAGGGTTTGTTGTAGGCTCTTTGTGCACAGAGAAGATGTATTTGAAGCACAGTCAGGGCTGACAAAGCCTTCCAGGAGTGTGCACATCTGGACATTTCACTTACAAATTCATTGGTGACCCCAACAACTAAGCACAACAGGTCTGTCACTTTTTAATTTCTCCAAGCCTTTTGTGTTTCTAATACCATGACAGGAACGGACCTGAGTCAAGGTATGATTAAACTTCATGAAATTAGTATTGTTTCAATCTTTGATGTTAGCCAGAAATGTTCTTCACAGCACCTGCAAAGTGCCCAGTAATGACTCCTCCTGCAGTTCATACAGAGTTATGTGTATCTGTAACACATTTAAGTATGACTGTAAATTCTTTTTATAAGACTTGTTGCTCCTACTACTATTGGAACTGTCTGGATAACCTTCTTCAACACTACCCTCATTTCTGCCTGCAAATACTGATATTTTATTACTTTGTGTCTCTGTACATAAGATACTGTAGTCACTGGGTGTAGCAACTTCAATGATCAGTGCTACTTTTGTCTTCTTTTCATGGACTGCTATATCTGGTTTTCTCACATCTGTTTTTGAACTGCTTGTAATGGGTGATACCATGTGCTATAAACTTCATCATTTTCTATAATGCTTTGTGACTCATGTTTCCAGTGTTTTTCAGCTACTTCAATATTATAATGTTTGCACACTCCCCAATGCAACAGTGTTCCCATGTTATTATGTCTTTCAGTATACAGTCCTTCTGATATTAGTATATCACAACCAACAAGGTGTGCGACTCTTTCCAATTCTGTTTTACAAAACCTACATTTTTCTGTTTCTACAATATGTTCCATGGACTTTATAAACTAATGTGTACATAATACATTATATTGGTCCACCAATATTAACCTTTCGTCTTTTGGTTTAAATTCACCTCTCCTTAGCCATTCCTGTGTTCCGATCCTGATCAACATGACGTTCCAAGAGTTTTCTATGCTTGCAAATGTATTTATGCACTTTCCACATTTCTTGACTTCTCATCTGATCCTTCACCTTATTTTTTTGTTTTTTGGCACATTCAGTTGCTGCCTGATTTTTATCTACTTTGGGTGTGATTTCCATTCCCAATTGACACTGATATGCTTCTGCTAAACTAAGCAGGGATATCATCTTAGACTTATTCTCCTCATGTTTCAAAACTTTCACTACTTTTGGGTCTTGTGAGGTCAGTAAATATATATGCAATCCTACAATTGCAGCTCTATACTTGGAATCAATTTTGAGGAGGCCCATAATTCCTCCAGAAAGGGGAATATATAGTCTTGGTATAAACTAATTTTATAAATCATTTGATGAGCATGAAGCATCCTAGTTTTCCTGTCCAACCAATCCAACACCTTTTGGGGCCAGTCAATCACTCCAAAAATGTAACTTATGACAGAAAGAGAAAATCGATTTATAGCTTAAATTTGGTTCTTAGATGTCAATGCTGTTTTCAATACTAATTTTTGTCTTCTAAAATATTCCTTACTAATTTCTTTTCACATTTATTCATGTTTTATTGTTGATCCTTCATTAGTTCTGGAATATTTATACACTCCCTCTTGGTCAAGTGCTTTTACATCACATTCCTGTCCCAAACTGATGTTTTCTTGATGCTGCAGCTTTCCTGCTTTAAAATGTTGTTTCTGCACATTTAACAAGACCAAATGACATTCTTAAATCATCTGAAAAAGTTGTAACCACTTGCAGTTGTGCTTTCCGTTCCTCATCTGATATATAGTTTTAAATCATCTACAAAAGGAAGATAAGTCTTTAAACTTTGTTGTTTTCTGGGAGGCAAATTACAGCCATGACCTAATCTGTTAAGTAGACAGCTTAATGGGTTAAGGGCAAGACAAAAGAGCAGCAGTGACAGAGTCACCATGGAATATCTCCCTTTGAATTTGTATCCCTGAATAATAATTTGTCCTTTATCATGCTTAACTGCAAAGTGGTTTGCCACTATTTCATGGCCGTTGTAATCATTCAGTGTAGGGTGTACTTCATACATTTTTAAGCACTCTTATCCATGGATGTGGGATACTGTCAAATATTTTTATTGTAGTCTATCCACACCATACTTAGATTCTTCCACTTTTTACAATTCTCCATTATGAATTGATTTAACACTTTGTTCAATATGACCTTCTTTTGTTAACCTTTTGTTCTGTTGCAATGATTGAGTTTTCTTCTAAATGACTATAAACTCTCAGCATCAATTCCCATGTATAGTTTATACGTTATCGGAAGGCAAGTTATTTGTCTACAGTTTTTAGGATAGCTTGTAAGTTTGCTCTTAAGTAGGAGTATTCTTTTTCCTGTTGTTAACCAGGTTGGTGTCTGTTTGGGGCATGCATATAAACAGTTCATACTCACGGATAAAGCTTCATGTAAGTACTTTTAGCCAGAAGTTCGGCACTCCATTTGGGCCTGTGGCTTTCCAATTAGGAGCAATTCTTAACTTTGTTTCAATCTCTCTGGCCATTACTTCATACCATTTCATTATCCTGTGCATTTAAACTTCTTATTCTTTCTTTTACCTCTTCTATCCAATTCAGCATCGTTGTTATGTTCCACAGGATCTTCATAGATATTTCTCCAAACTGTATCTATTTCTTCTTTTTTTGGTGGTGTTTCAAATTCCTTTTCCCCTTGTTTCCCAATTCTCTATAAAACTTTTTTTGGTCATCAATAAATTGCTTATTTTGTACTTTTACCTTTATATTTATCTGCATATCTTCTAAGTTTGTCTGTGGTATTTTTAGTTTATTATTTGTGATAGTGCAAGATAGAGCCTGATGTGTTATAACACTGTGTGTTGCTTATTATTTGTGATAGTGCATGATAGATCCTGATATGTTATAATATTGCGTGTTGCTTTTATCACGTCCATCTTCTTAGTATTTTTGTTGATCTGTCCTTTGTTCTATACTGTTCTAACAGTGACACTTCTTGTCTTAATTGCGTTATAGTTTTCTCTATTCGATACTTCCATGATGGCATTCAATTTCTCCCCTTCCTTTCCCTTGCTACCCTATGTTCTTGTGGTAAGACTGTTATTAATTTAACTGCACAGCAATATTTCCTATTTACTTCTGTTACAGCGCATGAATCTCTACAGACAGACTGTGTTCATTTGTTTTATCAGACATAACTTTTTTGGGTTTTATTGATCTTGTGTAGTCTATTTCTTTCATTGATCTTGACATGTCTGTCCATCTCTATTAAATCAAACAAATATTCTCTTAAATTATTTTCTTCTAAACTGAGGGTACATTCTTTGTTCTCCATTTCCTGCAGGCATTCTGTAGAAAGTTCCAAAGCATCTTCCTGTGCCACATTCTCTTCAGTTTTATCCTGTGTCATCTGTTGCTCTTTCATATGGGAACTCACTGGCCTGTCACTTCACAACATTGACTGCGTCAGAGTTGCCACAGTTTCCTGTTTCTTCCCTTGCTGTCCAACTCCAACTGAAGGTTTGGACTGGTTTCCTATGGAAGGCTCCAAAGTATCTTCACATGACAACTGATCAGATGCTTCCCACTCCACTGGTTTCTCCTTAATTTGGGTGTCCATGGCGGTATCCAGCTGCAATGTTATCAGTTGTGTATATGGGAGTTTATTCATCTGCCTTCACAGTTGCAAAGGTCAAAGGGTTAAGCTTTAATGCAGCAGGGTATGAATGATGTTAATGCATAATCAGAGCCTGATGATGGTGGTAGCCTGATAAGCATACTGCTGCTGTCAGCAATGGTCATTGTGGAGAGCACCTACCCACCCACATCCACTGACGTATCTAGGTCACCTGTAGAACTTGTCCCTGTCACTCTACTAGACACAGAACAGCAGGATATATCTGGCAGCCAAACACAAGGTTCACTCACAGTGGGCACTGGCACCACCAAACAACATGATGTCAGCAGTAGGGCAGCATGCCAGTGGACATAAGTAACATGTCTCATGTCTTTCACTCAATGCCTAAAAAAGATGTCATACTAGGAATATATCAATGGATGTGCAGCTCATTTTTCCACCACTGACCATACCTTTCAACCTGGTAACATCAAAAATCTGGACAAAGGCCCATGAAAAATGGGTACAAATCGGTATGTTGCTCAACATAAAATTTGCATATATAATTATGTAACCCTGCCCACTCTGATGGAATTGTGGGATACCCAACTTTTAAATGCAAACTGAACAACAAACAAAATATGATCATGAAGCACAAAATAGTGTTTTATTTATATTCATATTTGAACTTGTACCAAACTTTGAACTTGTGCAAAACTGAAATACAGTTTTCTGGGTCTATATCAGAAGATCGAAGTTTCAAAACTTCGAATCTGATATGGTTGACACCATATGATCGAAGTTTTGAAACTTCAAATCTTTTAACAGGGATCTCCGTACAACGCGGAAAGGGAAGATTTCCCTTTTCTGCACTGTAGTGCGATCACGGAGTTGGTATATTTAAGTAGCGGGGGTGTGGGGGGTGCAGGGGGGCCTGCCCCCCTGCTTAGAGCATTTAAATTATTTGTTTTTGTAGGTTGTTGTGTTTTATTACATTTTTGATGTTTCAAAACTTCGGTTATATGGTGTCGCCATATCAGATTCGAAGTTTTGTAATATAGACCCCAATTTTCTTTTATAAAAATAAAATTAACTGTGCTTCAGGCCCTTAGTAAATAATGACCAAATAAAGACAGAGATTTAAGTTTCAGACTTCATGATCTCCAGAAAATGCATCGCTAACACAAATCCTGTTATTCTAGCAGCTTTATAAGTTATAAGAGCAATATTTAAAATCTTTCCTTACGTTTGGGCCTTTGTCCCCTCTTTCTCCCCCCATTATTATTTTAGGATTTGTCCACATTTCTTGTATTAAGAGGTTGAGAGGTATGGCCACTTTCTAATTAAACATGCCATCATTACAGGTTTAATAGTTTGCTGTGCGATTATTGTGTTGGAGTAAAAAAAAAAAGCACTTAACTCGGACAGCAGTTTATTATTTCTGTTTGCTTTCCAGAGTAGAGTTAAGAGCAGTGATCATAAACCTTTTTTACACTCTGCCGAGAATGTGCCCTAGTACTTTTTAACAAATAAACAGCAGAATAGTGTTTAAAACAAAAGCATTATCTAGTGTACATTTCATTTATACATGGTGCAATACCACATTACAGTGCACTGTAATAATGGCTCTACACTTACCTCCATTTTACTTGTTTGTGGCGAGAAACAGTGTCTGGATTAGTAACTTGTTCAGAGTTCACATACATTTCTATCACAACTTCACAAGCATTAGCAACAACTGTTCTAATACTATTTAAGAAATGCTGCTTCAGTACTGCAAAACAGAAATTAAACCTCACCAACTGTATAGCTCGCAGTTAGGTACAAATAACAGATAAAAAAACTTGGAAGCCCGGTTTTTAGATGAAACACGCTAATAAAAAAAAAAAAAAACTTGCCTCAATGAGACAAAAAATAATAACAGATATCTGAAGCCTGGTTTTCAGAAAAAGCACGCTAATAACAAAAAAAACAAAACATTTTTTATAAGCTGTTGCTACGGGTGTCCTTTTTGGAAGCTGATTTTTGATATAGTTAGGTACAAAGTACAGACTGCAGAGGCACAATGATATTTCCTAGACCACCACTATAAAACACAAATCCATTCACTTCTCCACTATCCCTTTACTAATCCTACACATTGCATCCCAATACCCAAGAAAAATTCTGTCTTCATTCATTCAACGCTTACGTTGGAAATGGGGAGCCCTATAATGATGATCACACACATCATTCACACGAAAGTGCCACCACTATATAGCTATAATTTTAGTTTACATTACAAAAGAAGAAAGAGATTCAGGTGTCAACTTTGCAGTGGTGGCTGGTGACTTCAAATCAAAGGGGGACTGCATGAAACAGCTGAATGGGTGGGGTCAGTGGGAATGGTTGTGACCAACTAGAAAGGGGAGGAGCTATGCTCATAACCACAAAAACTGTAACTTTAATTAAATATGCTGCCATGGGTGCCAAACCATCATTATGACAGTCCAATCAAGACAAAATGAAGTGTAGAGGAAAAAAATTTTCAGTGCATTGGCTGCATGACAGCTTACTTAATATCTAGATGGAAACAAAAAGGTTGTAAGACATGAAAAAATAAATTACTTTTTAAATACATTGCTGGAATGCCAGTCAAAATCAAGTATAAGAAAAACAAGCAGCACTCAACTCAAACCACTTCTCCTTGCACTGCAGTTCTAATTATAATTTATATTCAGCTTTATTAAAGTACCAAGTAACATGCTGTGATATCCCCACTTGTAAAAATGTTTCTTATCCAAAAAAGACCTGCTGCCTGACAAAAACTACCTACTTGTTTCATGGGGAAAACATGATCAAAGTAAAAAATGAAAAGCAAACAAGAAACAAGCTCAACATACATTGCTTAAAGGATTACTGCACAGGTTATGGACCATACACAATAGATTGGCATTCTGTTTAGTTTGCAGGTAAAGCCTGCAAAGATGACTGCAAGTCTCCAACAATGTAATGAGCTTCTTAAAATAAGGTAATCCTGTCTTTTATTTCAAATGCACTGTCATATGCATTTCAGTACCCAAGGCTTACACGTTATCTAGTTATGTAAGTATTCTCTGCATGGCAACAACATAAAGGCTTTCAATGTTGGCAGTTCTTTAACAGTATGCTTATTAAAACTTACTTTCATCGTACAATCTCTGACAAGCTTACCTGATGGTCATTAAAGCATTGCTAATTAAACACACAGCAACAGGCACTTTCTGAATAATAATAAGCATAAATCAACAGTATAAAATATGACAGAAACCAGAACATTCTGCAAAATCAAGGACAGATGAGAAGCCACTGTAGTACTTGTGTCTATCTTGGATGGGGGGATACTCTGCACATTTACACTGCATAACTGCTCCTTGCCTTCCTTGGACACATCCAGAGTCACTACATGGGGGAGTGGGATGAGACAAGTATGTCACAATTTGAAATGTCTCTGGCTGACTGTGATGGCCCTGACACATTTGTCATACGATACCTCTCAACCTCAGAGCAAGAAATCTGGACAAAGCCATACATAGAAGTGGGACAAAGGCCCAAAAATAAGGACAGTTTTTAAATAGTGCTCTTATAAACTTAGAAAAATAATAAAATAGTAGGTCTTGCATTGGTATGAATTTTCTGAAGGGTATGAAATCCGAAACTGAAAGGCGGCCACGGTGGTGCAGCGGTTGGCGTTGCCGCCTCACAGCAAAAGGTTCTCCGGTTCGATCCTCGGCTGATGTGCCTTCTGTGCGGAGTCTGCATGTCCTCCCTGTGGTCATGTGGGTTCCCTCCGGGTGCTCCGGTTTCCTCCCACATCCGAAAGACATGCTGTACGTGGATTGGACACTCTAAATTGGCCCTAGGTGTGAGTGTGTGCATGTGTGTGCCTTCTGTGGAAGGTTGGGTGCCGGGCTGGCAACTCGACACTATAAATCTCCACTGCCAATCATGAGCGGACAGGTGATCTGCTGTGGCGACCCCTAACCGGGAAAAGCCGAAAGAAGGAGAAGATGAAATCCGAAACTGAAATGTCTGTCATTATTTTCTAACTTCCGTCTTTAATGATTTGCCACTAATTTGCCAAAAAAACACAATTTTATGAAAAACGGACCAAAAATGTGATGCAAAAATATAAAATAGCCATACAATACAGCTGGGAACCTGTCAAAGAAGGGACACTTTTTTAATATTAGTACTGCTAACCTGAGCATCTGACAAAATAAAAGAATCTACATGCATTTCTGAAATAAAAGTAATCTATAACTGATTATTACAGTTATTTATTAATTGTAAACCCTCCATGTTTTCTTCCAAAACTGCCTTTTTGCGGAGGGTTTATTAGGGGAAGAGCAACATTTTGAGCCAAAATCGGGGACAGTTGAGAGGTTTGGATATGCCTAATTCTATAAAGCAATTTATTTGCACGTACCTCTCAACCTGTTAATGCAGGAAATCTGGACAAGGCCAAATATATTGGAGGAACATATAAACAGTACTAAAAATTGAGCTTGTATAAACTGAGACAGTTGATAGAATAATAGGTCTTGCTTTAGCAAGCCTTTTTCTGAAGGTTATGAAGTCTGAAACTCAGTGTCTGTCATTATTTAGTGACTTAATTCCTAAATGATTTGCCAGAAAACCACAAATTTTATGAGGAATAAACAAAAAATTGTTTGTTTGTGTCTTTCGGCTTTTCCCGATTAGGGGTCACCACAGCAGGACTCCGGTCCGCTAATGATTGGCAGTAGATTTTTACGTGCTGGCTTGCTGGGCCTAACGCACAACCTTCAATGAAGAAACGCCCATTCACGCATGTCGCCACACAGAAGGCGCTCTAACTGAGAATCGAACGGGCAACGTCTGTGAGGCGAAAACACTACCTCAGCACCAACACCGCAAGATAGGAACAAACAAAAAAATAAGAAGCAAAAATTTATTCATTCTGCAAAAATCTGGACAGTTGAGAGGTATATTTCAACCGGGGCTGTCTTTGAGTTTGCCACCCCTCCCCACTCACAAAATCATGGTTGAATGGAACCTCCCCCCTGCAGCCATTCCAATGAACCATTACTTGGCTATTTCACCCTATTTACCATAAACACTAATGTACATACTGCTCTACTTCTGTGATGATTTGGACTTCATTTCAAAGTTTTATTTTGCATTTTTGCAGCGCAATCGCCAATAGATATCTGCTAAACAAAGCAATGCAGTTTCATAATGAAAACAGACTTGGCATTAAAACTTCTCTGCCCTTGAAACTCACATTCATTGAAACAGCATTAAAACCCACAAAGAAAATACATTTTGCCAGTGGCAGATAAAGATTAACTTTGGGTTTGGGTTGTTTTCAAATCACAGGCCCCTTGCACACAACACATACACATGCTCTTTCATACACATTCCTGATTGCATTAAATTATATTCCTTGTACACTACAGCACAGTTTTAGATGGCGTTTTAAATTTATTGTCTTCAACATTTTTCCGGTAAACAATGACACAAAATGCATGCACCAATAATGACAAAACTGCCCAATTCAGAACATTTCCATCATAAAAGTCTACTCAAACTTCTACAGTCCACCAGTATCAGTACATATGCACAATCTCTGAAGAAGTAAAAGTCATCTAAAAATTCCACATTAAAGAGATCTGTAACTAATGAAGAGGTTGATGCTAACAAACAACTTTATATTTCATTCTTTCATCTACAAATAAAGTGTCTGTTGCCCTTGAGGAATAAATCTTACACTAAAAAAAATGATAAGCTAGTGATATTGCAATATGGAATGGATGGCAAACTGATAACAGGTTCATAGTTACTAGGTATCTTCGCTAAAAAGGAGTGCAGTATCCACCCCCTTTGCAACACAGTACAGTATCAGCAATGGATCTATCTACTGTGGGAGTAGAACCCACAGCCTGCTGCATCAAAAGCAAGTACACTACCCATTATGCTGTTAACAATGTAAGCAGACTCACCATAAAGCAGCACTAAACTTTTGCTCCCCTGCAGCTATCAGCTATCCTTGTAAAATCTACTCGCTCAGCTGTATCTCTGACCTTTGCAGCACAAGAAATCTGGAAAAAGCCAAAATTTATTTGGGGGGGGGGGGCAAAACCCAAAAAACAGGAACACATTTTAAGCATTGCTTGTATAATGTTGGAAAGTTGCTAGAATAAAATGCTGTGTTACCACCATACATTTCACTGTCATGTCTTGAACCCAGGACCCTGTGCAAAACAGTCAGAGCAACATACCACTATGCCAAATCAGCTGTTTTGTGAAAGAGAGGAAGGCTGAAACTTAAATGGCTACCATTTAGTGAATTCAGTTCTCACCATGGCTGTTAGCCTCTTAGCACAAAACACCTGAACAAAGCCAATAATGGGGGAATACAGCCCCCAAACATATTCAGTGAATTCATTTCTTACCATAGCTCTCAACCTTAGCACAACAAAAGCTGGACGAAGCCAATAATGGAGGAATACAGTCCCAAAAATAGGGACAAATTTCAAATATCCATCTTATAAACTTAGAAAATTGCTAGAATAAAAGCTTTTGTGTTACCATGTACTTTCTGAAAAATATGAAGTTTGAAATTCAAATGCTTGTCATTTTTATTTAACATTTTTAACCAAGAAAGTCTGACTTGGAACAAAAGCCAATTTTCAGCAGAGGCCCAGGGAGAAACATTCCAGACACGTCTTTGTAAGATAAGAGGACACCAGAGCAAACCCACACAAACACAGTGAGGACATGCAGACTCCACACAGAAGGAACCCCAGCCAAGAATCAAACCAGAGAACCTGCAGCTGTCAGGCAACAATGCTACCACTGCACTACTGACTTTGTAAGGACACAAAAATACAGAAACCACAGATTTTATGAGGAACAGAACAGACCAGAACAAGTATGAGTTAAAAATCAGTAAATTTTGTACAAATGGTGAAATGGTGGTGGGTAGGGAATTCAGGCTCTTGCCACCTGGGCCCAAGGTACAGGGTTCAAGCCTGTTCTCTACCCACCACCATATAGTACTTGGGGCATTTAACATCCACAACCCGTAAACACATCCAAAGTATGTAAAACAGGTGGTAACATCCACAGCCTGTAAATGCATCTCAGCATGTCCAAGCCATCTAGCCCGCGACGAGAGCAAATCCTTCCTGCAAGCTGGGTGCTACCCCAGTCTGTGAACATTGCAGTTCGATCCCCCTTCAAGTCTATGCAGTTGTAACTGGATAGACTACTGGGATAGTGCTTCTGCATGCTCTCTTCCTAATCCGGACTGCTGGTGAGACAGTCTGGATTCTGTGCACATGCTCCAGACCGAGTCCGGAAATGCTGCAAGTGGGCATGTGCGATGTTCTGCGACTCACGTTTTTATTTTTGCATTTTCTTTTTTTTCTTTTCTTCTTTGTTTACAGCTGGGGGGCTTCAGTCCTGCAGCCCAATAGCACGAGCCGCACCTGCAACTTTGTCAAGTGAAGAAGATTCCTTTGCTGCAGTTTCTCTTAGCTGCTACTGACCTACTTATATATGCTACACTACCCACTTTTTTTTTTTTTTTACTATTTTTTTTTACTTATCTATACGTGGAGGTGGAGATGATGGAGGAGCTGAAGAAAGTAAAAGTTCTTCTCATCCTGCAGAGTGCAGACACGGGTGGTGGTGGTGGACTGTCTCCTGGACTCTGCAGCAATACATGTCAAAGTCAAGTTGAACCAAATTAAATTGCAATAATGCTTATGAACATCAGATCATATGTTGGTGGATGTTCTTGCAGCGAGTCTCTAAGTCAGTCTGCATAGTTACCCTGCTGCCTGCTTAATGATGGTATTCCAATTAACAAGAGTCTGTGTCCGATAGGCTGCAGTCTGCCTCACAACACTGATGTCATTAAGCACGTCCCTACAATTTGATGATGTTGCAGGATGTGTGGTGACATCAGCAATAAGTTTAAATGAGAAGTTATGTACCTACCATAACGTTCCATGTTAGTTGTCTTCTCTCGCCTTCTTCTTGCTTGATGGGTTCGGCTCCGACTCGGCACTTGCTAAGCTCGAGAGTCACTTTTACCAGCTCGAGGCAGCCCCATATCCCATGATGCAAGGCGGTAAGTACCCAGATCTCGTTTGTACCTATAGGGAAAAACACCTAGCACAAAAAACCTTTCCACTGAGGAAAGAAGCCTAAAGAAGGGCTGTAATGGGAACTAGGTAACTAACTGGAGCCTAAAAGAACCAATCTTCCAACAAGGAAGATCAAGGTCTGTCCAGGCAAGGGGGTAGGAGGGAGGGTCGCAAGAAGAAGGCGAGAGAAGACAACTAACATGGAACGTTATGGTAGGTACATAACTTCTCAATGTTAAGTTGTCAATCTCGCCTTCATTCTTGCTTGATGGGACCGCGTCCCTAGCACCTCTATCCTGGGTGGCTCAATGGAACAGACTCTTGAGAACCGTAGAACCAAAACTGGCTCTATCCCTGGAGGCCAAATCCAATTTGTAATGAGAAACAAAGGTATGAGGAGTGGCCCAAGTGGCTGCTGCACAAATAGTGTCTAAAGGGAGTCTAGCCTGAAAAGCTGAGGAAGTGGCTGAACTTCTGGTGGAATGCGCTTTTGGCTTTGAGCACAGCTGTTTGCCTCTGAGTTGATAGATTTTGCAGATGGTGGAAGAAAGCCATCTAGATAAGGTCACTTTGGAAACAGGAAGGCCTTTTCTATTTTCAGCATAGGACAGAAAGAGCTGATCGGATTTCCTGAATTGTTTTGTTCTGTCCAAATAATATCTGAGTTGGCGGTGAACATCAAGATAATGTAATTTTTGTTCCGATCTGTTGGAGTAATTAGGGAAAAATACAGGGAGATCAATAGACTGGTTCAAATTAGTTTTGGAAGCCACCTTAGGCAAAAAGGATGGATTAGTTCTCAAGGATACCCTGTCCTTGTGGAAGACCAAATAAGGGGGACGAACAGAAAGAGCATGAAGTTCTGACACTCTCCTGGCCGAGGTAATAGCGACAAGGAAGAGTGTTTTCCATGAAAGAAATTTCAGAGAACATGAAACAGCTGGCTCAAAGGGAGGAAGAATTAAGGATGTCAGCACAAGATTTAGGTCCCATTGAGGAGGAGGACTCCTGACAGGAGGTTTAAGGAGAAAAATCCCTTTTAGAAAAGCTTTACAAAGCTTGTGGGACATAATGTTGTGATCTGCAAACCCGACATGAAAGTTCGAGATAGCAGCCAACTGGACTTTGACCGTGGAAGATGAAGAGCCCGAGTGAAAGATTTCCGCTAAAAAATCCAAAACTGCATGAACAGGGGCAGTAAAGGGATCTATATTCTTTGATTTCACCCAAAATGAGAAGCGTTTCCACTTGCTGGTGTAAATCCTTCTAGTAGAGGATTTAAGAGAAGCCACTATGATGTCCCTAACCAGGTTAGAGATCATAGGAAGCCTGGCTAAGGAAGGAAGTGGAGCAACCAAGCCGTGAGGTTGAGAGAAGGAATGGACTGATGCAGCTGACCCGATTGGTGGATCAGAAGGTCTGGCACTGGGTCCAGATGCCACGGCTGCACCAAGAGGTGACGATGGAGGAACGGAAACCAAATTTGTCAAGGCCAATAGGGGGCAATGAGAATCATTTTGGCTCTCAAAACGGTGGCTTTCTGGATTACTTGTGGAATCAATGGAAAAGGAGGAAAGGCATAAAGAAGTCCCTCGGGCCAATCTTGGGTAAGAGCGTCTCTGCGGGGAATCCCTGGAAGTGGGAAGAGAGAGAAGAAGTCTGGGCATTTGCTGTTTTGGGGAGTAGCAAAAAGATCGCAACATGGGCGGCCCCATTCTAGAAAAATCTCCTCCACTATAGATTGTTTGAGAGACCACTCGTGAGGCATGAGAATAGCTCTGCTCAATCTGTCCGCTAAAATGTTGGTTTTCCCAGGGATATGTGTTGCTACCAGAAACCGATGAGAGGAGATCGCCCATTGCCAAAGTCTGAGAGCTTCTCGACACAAGGGGTAGGACTTGGTTCCGCCCTGTTTGTTGATATACCATACTACAGACATGTTGTCCGTGTGAACTGCAATTGTTCCCAAGGGAAGAAAGTCGTTGAGGGCTTGCAACGTTAAAAGCACTGCTCTCATCTCTAGGACATTTATGCGCAGATGGTATTCGAACGGTTGCCATGTCCCATGAACCATCTTGCCCTGATAATGACCCCCCACCCGATCAGGGAGGCGTCCGTAGTGACTGTGGCTACCGGGGCTGGGGATACAAAGGGTCTGCCCTGATGAATCTGGGGAGAAGAAATCCACCAGGATAGGTGATTTTTGCAAGCTTGTGTCACCAGGATTTGGTGACACATGGGGAGTTGTTGGTAAGACCACTGGGTGAATAACATCCATTGAAGAAGACGCATGTAGAAGCGGGCCAAGGGAAGAAGAGTAATGGCTGCTGCCATGAGGCCCAACACTTTCAGGACCAGTCTGGCTTGCACCTTTTTGCTGGCAAGGATGATCCGCACGTGACTTTGGATATCTGATATTCTTTGGTCTGTGAGGGTTGCTGACATCCAAACAGTGTCCAATTTTGCGCCTATAAAAGTAATAGATTGGCAGGGCAACAAGGAGGATTTTTCGTAGTTTATCAAAATTCCTAACTGAGTACAGAGATTTAGGGTGTAATCCCTGGCTTGGAGAAGTTGATGCCTGGTGGTGGCTGAAAGGAGCCAGTCGTCGAGGTACGGAAACACCTGGAATCCTTGACGCCTCAGGTGAGCCATGACCACTGCCATACATTTGGTGAACACTCTGGGGGCTGTAGTGAGACCAAAGGGCAGGGCTCTGAATTGAAAATGACTGGACCCCAGCCGAAAGCGGAGAAACCTTCTGGAGCGTCTGTGAATTTTTATGTGATAGTACGCATCCTAAAGGTCTATTGAGCACATCCAGTTGTCTTTGCCCAGAAAGGGCAAAATTGATTGAAGTGTGACCATTCGAAATCTCGCCTTTTTCACAGACTTGTTGAGTCTGCTGAGGTCCAAAATTGGTCTCCAATCTCCCGTCTTTTTGGGGACCAAAAAGAACCTTGAGTAGATTCCGGGCTAGGAATGGTCTGTTGTAACTGGCTGAATGGCCCTTTTGTGTAGAAGCTTTGATGCTTCTAATTTTGCGATTTCCCTTAGACCGGGTGGCACATCTGGAAGGGAATTTTTGAGAGTGAAGGGACTTTCCTTGAAAGGAATTTTGTAACCCTCGGATATAATCGACTGTACCCATCTGTCTTGTGTGAGGGAACGCCAGGTTTGTGGGTACAGCGATAGTCTTCCCCCGACTGCCTCCAAGGATGGACAGTTGGGCAACACCTCAGGGATGCTGGAAGGGCTTGTCAGAGAGAGGCTCTCTGCTTCCCTGGTTTTGTGGACCCCCTCTGCCTCTAGGGCGGCATCTGTTATTACCCCCTCTGCCTCTAGGGGTAAACTGACCATGTGTATCCGGCGTGACTCCTTGGGATTTACGGAACCACATTTTTCCACTCTTCTGGCCTTAGGGGTAAGGCCTAGAAGGGGTAGAAAAACGGACCCCTACGGCAGAAAGAGTCTTGCCGTCCTGCTCACACCTGGTCAATGTATCCTTCACTTGAGGGCCAAACAATGCTGACCCATCAAAGGGAGAGTTTGTGAAGGACGCCTTAAAGGGATCTGCAAAATTACAGAGCCGCAGCCAGGATTGACGTCTAAGAGCCACTCCTGTACCTGCGGCTCTACTCGCTCCATCTGCTGCATACGAAATCAGCCGCATGGAGGAGTTAGCTATAGAATTAAGGATTCCTAGCTGAGAAGCAATTTTGTCCTGAGCCCCTGGAGCTGTAGGATCCTGTACTACTTCACCTAGTTCTTTTAGGATGTCCCTTTGGAGTCTGGTGAAGTGACATAAATAATTCAGCGAACGCATGGCACAGGTCGCTGAGGAGAACATCCGCTTACCATACCTGTCGTCCATGGTCCTAGAATCCTTGTTAGGAGGATGGACTGGTACCGAAGGATCTGCAAGTTCCTTCTTAGTGGCGGCTGCCACCACCATGGCATCAACAGGGACACCTTTTGTAAGGAATTGCTTTTCAGAAGGGGCTGTAATAAATTTAGACGGCCTCCTAGGAACTGGCTCTACGGAATCAGGAGCAGCCCAAGCCTTTCGAGCGACAACCTCCATCAGGGGGTCGAAAGGAGGAGACACCCAGGAGGTGGAGGGTCGAGAACCAAACGCCTCTAGGTATACCGACTCATCCTCGGAGGGATTTATGGAGGGCCAGTTTCCCCTCTGTTTTAGGAGTTCTAGGATGTCTGAAAAGGAGACATCCTCAGAGGGGGATCTTGGGGATCCCTCAAAACTCATCTAAGTCGGTATCTGAGGTGGTAGACTCAGGGGAGTCCAGGTGCTTCCTCTTACAAGTCCTCTTGCGCGGAGGATCTCCTGACGGATCAGGAGAATCCTCGGAAGAGGGGGTTCTTCCCAGTGGGGAAACCTGAGGCGGTGGATCTCTCGGTCCGGGAGCAAGAGTGTGGGAAGAGATATCGACAGGCACCGTGGAGGGAGGAGCTAAGGGAATAGACTGCTGACTGAGCCCAGTGGACAGCACACTCTTCATCACCTCAAAGGCTCCCCTCCCGGGAAGATCCGAGAGAACCCGTTCCAAAGAAACAGAGACTCCCGGGCCCACCAAAAGGGAAGGCTCCGAGGCAGATGTCGGAGCCGAGCTCACCAAGGCCGAGGCTCCAAGGGGAAGAGCGGGGTCGGACAAGGGTCCGATGCCACTCACCCCCTCGGAGGAGACCAGGGAAGCCCGGCCACCGAATCCCTCCAAGGAAGGTCTCGAGGAGGAGATAAGAGTAGATGCTGAAGGTGCAGAAGGGGGGGGGTATCTGTCCTTCAGCCATAGCAGTAACTACTCCCACAGACTCCAACTCCAAACTCTGGGGTAGAGTCGAAGGAGGAACTTGAAGAGGGTGTGGACTAATAGTCGTCTGTTGAGACGGACTATGCAGCATCTGGGCCAGTGCCTGTGATTTTAATAATCTACTTACCACCCTCTCTAAATCATGGTCTGATAACCTGGACAACCTAAAAGATCGGCTCCGATGGCTCCGTTCCGAAAGAAGAGGTGAGGCCGGAGCCGACAGTATCGGTTCCAAAGAGGGGGACCTGGACCTCTTCCTCGAAGGAACCATCGGAGCCGAAGATCCCACGGATCCAGACGGAGCCGATAACTTTTCGGCTCCGAGTGTAGATCTTGACGCATCGGCTCCAGCCGGAGCCGATACAGGCATGGAAATAATGGTGTCGGAGCCGATCGGCGCCGACACCGAAGCCTGAGCCACATGGTGGTCGGAACCAGTCGGAGCCGACACCAAAGTGACAATAGTAGTATCGGCACCGATAGCCATCGGTGCCGAGGACTTAGATAAGTTAGGATCGGCTCCAGCCGGAGCCGATCTCGACTCCAAAGGAGTCGGAGCCAAGGTGGTAGGCTTAGTTGCAGAAGCCTGGGCCTTGGTAGACTTAGGAGGCTTGCTCGGAGCCGATTTGGCCGGAGAGCCCTCCGGTTTAAGGAGTCCCCTTAAAATAAGTTTGTTTCTCCTCTCCTGCAGGACTCTCTGGCTAAAAGAGTGACAAATTGCACAGGAGTCCTGCAGGTGGAGAGGTCCCAGGCAGTATAAACAAGAAGTGTGACCGTCTGTCAGAGACATCTTCTGACAGCACGAATCACACTTCTTGAAGCCTGAGACCCTCTGTTCTTTAGACATGGTGTTTCACAAACACTACACACACACAGTCCCGAACCAGACAAACTAAAATTTAAGTAATGAAAGGTAAAAACTCTCACATACACACACCCTGACAGGGGGGGGATGGGAGGGAATAAAGGCCTGACTAAAGAGTTAGAGAAGGAAGTAAAAGGTTAGTCAGAAAAGCCTCACCATTAACTAAAAAGATAGAATTCTAAAGAAAAATGGAAATTTTTCTGATTGGGGCTAAAAGCTTTAGTAACAATAAACACTTACCAGGAGCTGGTAAAAGGAGGACCTCATCAGCGAAGCGGCAAACGAGATCTGGGTACTTACCGCCTTGCATCATGGGATATGGGGCTGCCTCGAGCTGGTAAAAGTGACTCTCGAGCTTAGCAAGTGCCGAGTCGGAGCCCCGAACCCATCAAGCAAGAATGAAGGCGAGATTGACAACTTAACATGTTGTATTTACAAAAAAAAAAGAAGATCCTAAATCTTCTACATTTGTTGTATATTTGGGATACATACATATATCCCCCATTGTTTTTTTTAATTGCTTATCTAATCTGTCTTCCTAAACTCCTCTGACTGATTCTTATAGTTATCATGCAGTATTATATATGCTCTAATTATTACTTTCTTAATGGCAACTTCTGTTATAGATTCTACTAAAAACTCCTGTATGATGCTTCTGTTCATACTACATTATTTGGTTATGTCTCTGTCTTGGAGGTGTAGTAGGTTAGGCATGGTTGGATCCATATGTAACACAGAAGGTAACTATGCACACTGTCTTAGAGACTCACTGCAAGAACATCCACTAACATATGTTGTCCAACTAATACTAATGCTGCTCCTAGCATCTTAACACATTTCTTCTCTCTGTTCACCAAGGTATGACTGTATAAACTCGCTAACCATAGTGTATCATTGTGCAATTTTTATGCCTTTCTGAATTGCACTGCTATCTTGTTTACCCTGATTTTCATTTGCCATTGATCTCATTTCCATAATGTCAATCATCTACATGTTATTATACAGCTGTTTACATATGATGATGACTGTGCCTTTTTCACAGGTAACCCCACTGCACTACCTGTGTCTGAACCTGCCCATCTTACATGTCACCACTCATCATGCTATTTCACGCAGAACAATGTACTAATTGTTTTGTATCTGTCTCTGATTATTTCTGCAGCCGCTTATATATTGTAATATATTGTTTTGATCCCCCATTTATTGCTGGTCTATAATCAAATATTAAATGTTTTCCCTGCTATTGTTAAATGTATATACCATTATTAATATTACAGATTAGAAGCTCTTTCATGAACCTACATTTAAAAATAACTTCTTCCCACATAGTAGTTAACATATTTTTGCCATTGACATGGGAGAGAGGTTATGAACATTCAGCTCATTGTGACATGCTCCATCAATAACCCTTGCTTGCAAGAGTTACGGAGCTTAACGTACATATGTTGTGTACTTTTAATACTATGATGTTCAAAGCAAAGCTGACAGTTTCATACCACTTTTCTGTAAATCAGGAATCTTTTCCACTGCATTTGCCATTTCATTTTATAATGGGTAATTATTTTGTTTTAATTTTGGCTGGGATCAGTGTTAAAAGACTGGCTGGAGCTTTTCAGTCTGGGTAAGGCTAAAACTTAATCATGTAAAAATATAAGGCCATTCTACAATAATAAATACTGATCATCAAACAATATTAACTGAATGCTATTGGGAAACCAGGCATTACTAACTAGAAGAACATAAATGGATTTATATTTATTGGCAGACAAAAGAATGCTTCATTTGTGCTTTGAGAACAAACACCCTGGAAACAGAGAACTCCAATTCAGTTTGTTGTTAAAGCCTGCACAGCTTGACTGCACAGCCAAGATCTGCAAAAAGCACCACAGGCAGTGACAAAAATAGACAGTGTTCCAAGCACAGCCCCATTATCATGTTCTCATATTGACTACTTGATTAGTGGACATGGCTCAAAGTAGTACAGCTGCTTCAGAGAGTCTGCAAAGTTCATTTCGCTTTGTGTGACACTCATGAACAGTGTATAGTTTATCTAGGAAGCAGTACTAATAGCACACCTCATAGCAGGGAATAATGAAACATGTTCTGTGTTTTGTTTTTTTTTTACACCTTGCAGTGTCTAACTTCCCTTATTGTCTAAGGGACTTGAAAGCTTGCCTGCCAGCTACAAGCTTCATGAAATCTTTTGGCATTTTCTTGCTTAGGAAAAGATGTATTTCTACTAACAAAGACAAGTCTGCCAGTGAAAGTGAAACACTAATTCGTCTGGCCCCATGGAACTAATACACACTCAACATCTGCAGCAGGTGAAGCCTTAAATTATTTATAACCTCGGACCCTAGATGCTCATGCCAGTTTTGCATTCATTCCACCAGTAACCCACAAACAGAGAAGGCAAATATTAGGACATGGTTGACCACATAAACAAATAAAAGTAGGAAAAAGCACAATGGAGAGACAAGTTTCTCTTCAGAAGCACAGCAAGAGAAATGCCTGAATGAAGCACCTTGCTCAGAATCACACAGCATGAAAATGAAGGCTGTGGTGGGTATAAAACCCGGTACTGCTGTAGAGTGTAGCTCTGTCAGTGTAGAGTCTTAAACCTGCTCATCAATCTGCCAGATAAAATAAACCTCTGAAAGGCAGATATTAAAAATATGCTCTACGAGTTGCTCATTCCTTTCACTAATCTCTCCCTCATGCACATTACAGGAAGTTAAGCAAAAAGTTAGTTTTCCAGCTAATGTAAGTGAAGATGTGCCACAACTGTACACACACTGATTTAATCATAATTTTGCTATCTCTGCCTCTGGCAAGACACAAGAAAAACACTCACACAAGAACAGAAAAATGCCACCCATACATCTGAAGTGCAGGACTGAACTCTGAACCTTGAAGCTGGAAAAAGCAACAGAACTGATTACTGTCTCATGCCACAAGACATGACACATATTCTAATCCACCACTCCAGATTCTTTTTTAAGGAAAATAATATTGGACTACCTAGAAGGCAGTGGAGCACAGGATATAAAGTAGTAAAAATTCACAGTAGTATCATATCATATCAACCTGGTATACATTTTTTAAACAAGAAACATCTTTATTAAATTATCATGTATGACATAGGCCATAATACATTTATATAAGTGACAATAAACCATATCGACTCAATCTCAGTTGCAAACGTAATTCCAAACAGTGCTGACACAACTGTAGCTGCAAACATACATCATTTATATACAGTCACTGTTAGTCAATCATTACATGCCTCATTCAAATCCTGGCCTTCTTTTAAACCTCATCCCTCCTCTGCATATACTGATCCCACAGTTCCCATTTTTCCCATGTAACTTGTTCCTACCCTTTTCTAAAGATCCCAGTTCCAGTTGTTTTACCCGTTACTATCTTCACTACTTTTAGTGAAGTTGGTTTACACTTTGATTTCCACTTTCTAGTAATTGCTTTTTGGCAGCCATCACAATTAGACTCAGCGTGGCCTTACTATGTCTAGGCAATTCCGATTTTGCATCATAGATCAATTTGCTTACCCAGCATCTCCGACAGAGCAGTCTGCATGGAATCTTCAAAGTCTACCATCTCATTACACACTTAAATATATTACCACCCTATCTCAATTCAAAAAAGTTCTCAAGGAGTATTTCAAGTCTCAATGGATATGTCCCTGCTCCGAGCCTGACTAAATCTTTATGCATACTGGTGTATCTATCCTATGTCTGTAAGTGCTACTCAAATATCTTTGTTAAGCCAGTTTAAAAGATTGTTAGACTGTACACATTTAAATGTACTAGAATAAGTGGTATATTTCCATAAATTTAACTAGACTGTAAAATGTGTTATATTTGTATTATGTTATGATTACTCGACATGACATTGTAATAATTGTATATGTATACCTTTGGAGCTCTTCTCCCTGGGCATCTGCTGAAAATGGACATGTATCCAGTCGGACTATCCCGGTCAACAAATGTAAAATAAAATAAAATAAATAAATATTCCCAGTTACCTCTTTCTGCCCCATCACACCACCAACATTTGCTGTCTACCTGAGGAAAACGTTTTCTGAAGTCTGCTAGGGGTATAAAAATACCTGTGTAAGCACTTCCAGGCAAAGATCCTAAATCTTCTACATTTGTTGCATATTTGGGAGACATACATATATCCCCATTGTTTTTTTTTTTTTTTTTTTTTTTTTTTGTGAATTGCTCATCTAATCTGTCTTCCTAAACTCCTCTGACTGATTCTTATAGTTATCATGCAGTATTATATATGCTCTAATTATTACTTTCTTAATGGCAACTTCTGTTATAGATTCGACTAAAAACTTTACCAGTGCTGGTCTTTTGTTTAGGACCCACCTATTTATTTCTATTTGCCTATACTCTGACATTAATCCTTCATATGGAAGGCAATCTCTAGCCTGCAGACCAAATAAGTTATTTTTGTCCTCCCATTCTATTACCTTACCCTCTCTAGTTATTTGCTCCTAATATCTTGCTTCCTTTGCCAGTTTTCTTTAATATATTCCAACCCCCGTCTTGCCTATTGTCTGTATCCCTAATTGCAGTCATCCCTATTGGCAGAATCTTCTTTCTCCATTCCTGTGTTGGTTTAGTTCTTAGAAGACCTTCTGTTACCTTATGAATGTAATATTCTGTACGATTATTGTTGTTCTCAAAGATCTGAATACAAAATCCCAGACTCTCCCTGTTACCTGAGCTTCTCCCGTTTCACCATTATCTCCTTCCACTTTGAATTATAGTTTTCTGCTTGTGCTATGTACAGAATCCTTAACTGCTCTAAAATACCCCATTCAACTCAGGTAATCCCAATCTGCCCTGTTCTGTTGGAAGAATACGATTATCCTACTTGACTCTTGCCATCTTCCCCGCTCAGATAAAATCCTTCAGCTCTTTATTAATTGCTATCCACAACTTCTCCTCTGGTTGATAAAAATATGCCTGACCTCTGTATAAGACTAAAGGGACTAAAAACATTTTGACTGCTTGTATCTTAATATCAATATTCACATAACACAGATTCCATTTTCTCAGTTTCTGTATTATCTTTTAGTCTCTTCCCATATATCCTTAACTGCTACACGTCCCCATAAATATGGATATTGCTGAACAAATTTGCATGTGGGTACATAAATTACCGCTACTGCCTTTGTTTTAACTTCATTAATTTTGTATCCTGAAAAGGTCTGAAACTATCTCAATATGTTCCACAATACTGTAATTTCCCTTTCTGGTTTTGTCAGGTATAAAATAATGTCATCAGCAAAAACAGCCAGCTTTTCTTGCCTACCATACCAATTATATATTTGTATTTCTGAGTCCCTTATTTTTTTTCTTTTTTTTTGCCAGTGGTTCTAAATATAATGCAAATAACAAAGGGGATAGAGGACACCCCTGCCTAGTTCCACTGCCCAAGCAAAGATTATTAGAGAGGACCCCACCCACTTTAATTTTCACCTCCAATCCTTCATATATCCTCCTAATCAACTATATAATTTTAGCAGAGAATGCAAATGCTTCCATTGCTCTGCTCATAAAATCCTGTCAAATGCTTTGCCTGCATCAACACCCACCAGCAACAGTGGTATTTTCTTATATTCTGCTTCCCTCTGGATCACCACTGTTCTGTTTATGCTGTCAAATGTTAGTCTCCCCTCCACAAAACCACACTGATCCATATCAATCAATTTTGGCATCACATCTGCCATTCTTTTAGCCACTACAGACATGAACACATTATAATCATGATTTAGTACTGAAATGGGCCTGTATATAGCTGGATCTGATGGGTCTTTATCCTCTTTAGGTATTACAGCTACCATTGATTTCTTCCAGGATGTTGGTACTTTTCCTCCTCTTAAAATACTGTTAAACAAAACCTATCAGTTTTTTCCCCTCCTAGCTTCCAAACTTCCAAACCATCTCAAAATGCACTCGCTCGAAGCACTCCTCAAAATGAAGAACATCGACATCTGTGTAGTGACCGAGACCTGGTTCAAGGCACCAGAGAGTACCCCAGCACTACCAGGCTATAATTCATACCACACCTTTAGGCCCCTAAACCTGGACCAAAGCACTAAAGGCAGTGGTGTCTCCATATTCATAAAGGATATGCACACCTCCAGACTAGTACCCCAACATAACGCATCAGAGATACTTCAGGTACAAATAACACTAGGTAAAACTGCAATCCAGGTTGCAGCCTGCTATAGATCACCCACCATGTCCCAAGACTCCCACTCCACATTCCTAAACACACTGGAAAATATTAGGGTACAACCCAATACCCTTATACCAACACACTTGCTCAACGTTTTTCTGGAATTCATTAATTCCAATGCCCTGGACCAACTCATTCTTACCCCCACCGGGGGTAGAAAAGTACAGTTGCATACACTTACCATAAATGTAGATGTTAGAGTGTATTCACTGTTGCACTCATCACATTTGGGCTATCTGCTTGCAGTAGCCCTCAGTCGGCCTGATTATCAAAGTCTTGGGTCCTGCGTTGGTTGCTGTCTCATCTTCCATGACGTCAGGTAGTCAGGAGTATAAAGCATGCAGCCGACGCCATTACATCAGTTTTTCTTGCCCCAGATGTCAGGTGCCCCCCTAATGGGAAGCAATTAAATATATATATAGAAGGTTACACCTCCAACAAAAAAAGCAAATACACCAAAAAGCTTTTAAGCATAGTAAAGGACAGTAAAGGTATAGCCAAAAGAAGTCAGGGGGCTGGAGGGAAGGTAACCAGGACTGCAACAGTGAGTACACTCGAACATCTGCATTTATGGTAAGTGTACACAACTGTAATATGTTCTTCATGTTTCACTGTTGCATTTCACTGTTGCAGTCATCACCTTTGTGTAGATTCCCAAAGCTAAGGATGGGAGGAGGCATTTAGATAGCATTAGGACCAGCTATAAGGCCCTGAAAGACTGCAGTGGCAAAGCCAGCTCTGGATTTAGAGAAAACTGATAAATGGTAATGCTTGGTGAAAGTATGTACAGAATTCCAGGTAGCAGCTTCTAGGATGTCCCTGGTAGGTACACCTCTGAAAAAGGCTGTAGAGGTAGATGCAGCCCTGGTTGAATGGGGTCTAAATCCCCTGTGGGATAGGTTTTCCATGGTGCTTATAGCAGAAATTAATGCAATGACCTATCCATTTAGAAATGGTTTGCTTTGAAATATAGCCTTCCCCTCTGCCCTGCAGCAAATGCCACCAGCAGTTGTTCAGATTTCCATTGAGGTTTAGTCCTGTTCAAGTAAAATCTAAGTTGACTGTGCACATCTAAGGAGTGCAGTATCCTTTGCCCTTTGTTCTGTGGATTAGAAAAGAAGGTTGGCAAAAGAATGGACTGATAAAGAGCCACACTGGACACCACCTTGGGCATGAAGGAAGGATTGGTCCTGAGGGACACCCTGTCTGCATGAAATATGATGAAAGGCTCCACTGCCATAAGGGCCTGTAGTTCAGATACCCTTCTTGCTGAAGTAATTGCTAAAAGGAAGGCGGTTTTTCCAAAAAATAAATTTTAACTCTGTACTTGCAGCTGGCTCAAAAGGAGGAAGAGTGAGTTTTTCCAATACTAAGTTAAAGTCCCAGGCTGGAGTTGGGGCTCTCCTTGGTGGTCTTGTGTTTTTGGTCCCTCTGAGGAACTTCTTGAGCAGTGGATGAGAGAAGAGGGGTGGTTCTGTTTTGTAATGAGCTGAAATGGCTGAGGCGTGAATTTTGATTGAGGAAAAAGAAAGGCCCTTGTGAAGCATCTCAGTTAAGTACTGAAGAATCTGAGGTAAATTGGGCACTGCTGTGCCCATCCCTTGAGTTTGGTTCCAGGCACAGAATCTTTTCCATTTTTCAGCATAAGATTTTCTAGTACTAGGCCTCCTTGCCTCCAAAAATGACATCCAACACTTGTTTGCTGAGGGATGGTAATGGAGAGATTGGGTAATTAACCAGACTGCCAGGGACAGGGTTTGAAGCTGAGTGTGCAGAATCTGGCTGTCCTGCTGTGACAGCAGGGTAGGGGTCTGAGACAGGTGTCATAGAGCCAGCAGTGACAAACTGCGCAAGAGGGGGTACCAGTGTTGGTGTGGCCAGTGTGGTGCAATCAGTATCATCCTTGTTTGATCTTTAGTAGTACTTTGGAGAGGAAAGGAAGAGGAGGAAAGGCATAAACTGATAGATTTTTCCAGTTGAAGGACAGAGCATCCACTTTCCAAGCTTGTTTATGGGGAGTCCTTGTGCAGAATTTGTCCAATTGGTAGATCTAGGGGGAGGCAAACGGGTCTATATCTGGGCTCCCCCATTTGTTTATCAACATGTTGAATATCTTTGGTTACAGTTTCCACTCGTGTGGGTCCATGAGATTTCTGCTGAGTTCGTCTGTCAATGTATTTAGTTTTCCTGGCAGGAATTGTAGATGCACTTGGTAGCTCAAGGCTGTGTTCCACAGAGCCATGGTTAGTCTGCAAAGGGGGTAAGAATGGGTACCCCCTGCTTTTTTATGTACCACATAACAGTGGTGTTGTCCGTCCTTACCATTAATTGTCCTGGAAGAATGTGGTCCTTGAAGGCTGTCAGAGCATTCTGTACAGCTCACATTTCTTTTTGATTGATATGCAGGTGCATTTGACTTGGGTTCCATTTGCCCTGAATGCACTTCCCTGTCAGGTGAGCCCCACATGCATAGTCTGATGCATCTGTTGTTAGGGTTTGGGTGGCAGGGGGTAGAGTGAATGGTAGTCCCTTGTTTTGGTGGCAGGCCTCTACCCACCAAAGGAACTCTAACTATAGGCAAGGTATGATACGGATCATTGCTTCTAGATCCTGAGAATGTTGACACCATAGGCTTTTTATATACCATTGTAGTTTCCTAATATGCAGTCTTGCATATGGAATTAGTAGAATGCAGGAGGCCATGAACCCCAAGGCTTGCAGTATTTGCCTTGCAGATAGCAGGGTTTTTGTGGCCATTAGTTTGAAGTTGTCAAATGAATTTGTTTCTATGGCGTGAGGAAAGCCATCTGGGAAGTTGTGTTCAAGCTTGCTCCCAGGAATATAACTTGTTGACAGGGTACCAGATGAGATTTCTTTTCATTTATGGTGTACCCCAGACAAGTTAACACCTTTTGTACAAATGATACATGATTCAAAAGTATGTCCTGGCTTTCTGCCTGAATTAGACAATCGTCCAGGTATGGGTATATTTGAATGTTTCTTTGCCTGCAAAATGCAATGACTGGAGCTAGGCACTTTGTGAATACACTGGGCATAGTAGATAAGTCAAAGGGCAGTGCAGAGAACTGATAGTGCATGTAGCCTGCTTTGAAGCGTAGGTATCTTCTACAAGATTCCCTGATTGGGATGTGCAGGTACGCTTCTTTTAAATCCAGTGTTGCCAACCAGGCATCTTTGCCTAGCATAGGAAGTAACTGGTGAAGAGTTAGCATCTTGAATTTTGGAATCACCAAAAAGGTGTTTAATATAGAAAGGTCCAGGACGGGACGCCAAGAGTTGTCTTTTCTGGGTACCAGGAAAAGTCTTGAGTAGAAACCTTGTCCCTTTTCCTCTTCTGGTACAGTTTGACTAGCCTTTATGCTTAAGAGAGAGAGTACTTGCTTTTGAGCCTCTGCCCACTGATTTGGGGGTAGATCTGGCCAACCATTTGGGGTTGGTAATGTGTGGAAGTGAAATCTGTATCCTTGGGAAACTATATTTAAAACCCATTTGTCCTGGGTAATGAGTTCCCAGTTTTTTGCCTGCACAGCAATCTTTTCCCCTAAAAGAGCAGTCAGTTGAGAAGTGCTTGGAAGTTTTAAGGTTAAGTCATTGAGACAGTTTACCATAGGGTGGAGTCTTGCCACTCCCTTATTTGGAAGTGGGAGCCCCCCCACTGTTCAGTCCTGTGCGTACTCTGGGACTGAAGCCTGGGTGTTCTGCTGGTTCTGGGTTTGGACTGAGAAAGGCCTGGAAGAGGCAGGAAAAGACCAATTCTTAGAGGGCCAATGCCTACTAAATCTTGGAGGTTGTACTTGTAGGAAATCTTTAACAGTTTGCATAGATTTAGCTTTTTCCTCCATCTTTTAAGAACTTCTGATTTGTTGCCAAACAGGTAGTCCTGATAAAAGGGAGCATCCAGCAATTTAGCTTTAACATGATCTGGCAAAGATTGCTCCTTAAGCCAAGCATGCATTCTAAGTACAGACACAGTGACAGCAGCCCTGCAAGATGCCTCTAGTGAATCAAAACCACATTGCAAAGTATGCTTTTCAACCTGTTCAACAGAATGCATTAAATCCAGTAAATCCTTATTTTCAGCACAGTCAGGAATCAACATCATTTTCTGTTTAAGCAATCCATTGATATGCTGCTGATACTTTAACATATGAAACTGACAGTTTAAGGCCGTAATGGCCAAAGTTGCAGAAGTGTATACTTTCTTACCCCATCTATCCAGCACCCTGGATTCCCTATCAGAGGGGGTAGGATTTTTGGCAGTAGTAGCCTTGATGCCCTTGGGTCCCTGTGAAATGGTCTCAGGATCCACAGTAGGATTTTTAAAAAGGAACTTGTGAGAGTCAGGAACCCTGTAATATCTATCAGGTTTTCTGGGAGCAGGAGGTAAAGAGTCAGAGGCCAAGCTAGATTCAGAAAAGGCATCATCAACAATGTCTAGTACAGGAGGGATAGCTAAAGGCCTGTGCTGGGGGCAGGAGTAAGAAATCCCTAAGCCTCTTTTTAGAATCAGAGTAATCCTGGCTTTCCCAGCGAAAGTGCTCCCTTAGAGTATGCAGGGTTTCACCAAAAGAGAAATCCTCTGAGGGGGAAGCAGATCAGAATCCTGGTCAGAAGTATCATAAGCAAATTCAGTCCTAGGTCTCTCAGAGGGGGAAGGGTGGCTTCCCCTGATTAAAGTAATAAGCTCTTCAGCCATTTTTATCATCTGTTTTTTAGGCATAGAGGCCTGACCATGCAGTCTGGGCGTCGTTTTTTTAGGCATAGTTCGAGTTTTAGGCCTTGAAGAATAAGATGGCATTGGTATAATATGCACGTCAGTAGGCCTGAATACACGCACAGAAGCCGGTGCCTGCACAGCGGCTCCAGACCCATCCAAGGTAGACACATCCGCAGGTTCCACAGTTGAACCATCTCGCGGCATACCAGACGCCGAATGGGTCTCAGTAGAGGCCTGCAAATCTGAAATAGTGGGTATCAGGGGCTGCGAAAGCGCCTCACTGAGTACCGGCAAACTGGTGACTGGCTTAGGAGAAGCGTCGTCAGCAGCTTTGGACCTAGGCGGCCTGTCTCTGTCTTTATCTTTGCATTTTTTCGGAATGTCGGTAGTCGGATGACTTACTGAAGACATATCTGGATAGCTGAACCAAGTACCAAAATATTTAGAAGCGTAAATATACTGACGACAAATAGTTAGTTGCTTAAATAAGGCACAAAACCGACAGTGAGGTATGTTGTGGTCAGGGCCTAGGCAAGGAATACAGTACGAATTAAAATCTTTGTGAGCTATTTGCTTTCCACAAGAAATAAAATTATTGACTTTTACTGATATCGGTTTAGAGCAAGAAAAAGTGTCCCCAAGAGGTACTTCGCTTTAGTTGAAGACTTTGGTTCTGAAACTCGAAAAGAAAATTTCAGGAGTCGGCCTACCAGCACTTGCGAACTGCTTCTGCTTCGGGCATCGCACTGCAAGAAAGACTGATGTAATGGCGTTGGCTGCATGTTTTATACCCCTGACTACCTGACGTCATGGAAGATGAGACAGCAACCGACGCAGGACCCAAGACTTTGATAATCAGGCCGATTGAGGGCTACTGCAAGCAGACAACTCAAATGTGATGACTGCAACAGTGAAACATGAAGAACATCATCCTTGACCTGGTCATTACTAACATGGCTGACCGTTGCTCTACACCAGTAAGCAACTCCTCCCTGGTCAGATCTGACCACAAGCTAATCACCATGGATATCCACATCCTACCCTTGCCACCCCCCACCCCCCCAAAGCAAACCACTGTAAAAACTTCTCCAAAGTCAATTTTGGGCTTCTAGAAACAGAGGTGGATAACTTCATAACACCCATGCAGATGGAAAATAGGTGCATGACTGCTGAATCATACACCAATGCACTGTATGAGTGCGTACACAAGTGCATGGAACGGGCCATACCAAACAGAACCAAGACGCCCTCCTTCAAAAAAAAAAAAAAAAAAAAAAAAAGCCAATCTGGTGGTCCCCCACCATAAACAAACTCTACAACAGCAGGAAAAAAATGGTTGCAGAAAAGGGTTAAGTCCCAAGACTGGAAAAACTCCTTTGTTAGCCTCTGCAAAAAACTGAGATCCATCATCAAATCCTCTAAAGCTAGCTATGAAAACAAACTTGCTGCAGATTCTAAAGACAGGTTTAGGTCCCTAGAGCGTGTAGCTCGGAGGGATTGGGATTTCTTTACGTGGAGCCCGTCCAACAGCTCTGGGTTTGACATAGCTTTGTATGTTAGGCAGAGATCGCCTCTGAGTAGGCGACATGCGACAGAGTAAAGCTGGAGTTTTTTGAGATGGTCTGCGTAGGGCATCTGTTTGAGGCCGGTAATCCTCTTTGTGGGGTATTTCTGTGGCCTTTCCAGTTATTGTAGATGTCTTGTGAGGTACATACCAAAAGGGGCGTTGTACTCTATAATGGGTCTAATGAGTGATGAGTAGAGGGGAACAATGACCTCTTTTTTCCTGGATGAGAAACCTTTTGTGATGTGGTGTGCCACGTAGAAGGATTTCCTGACTACTGTGGCGATGTGATTATCAAAGGAGAGACTACTATCCACCTGTGTCCCAAGGTCTCTTATCACACTTTCGGTGTTAAGTAGACTACCGCCTATGTGGTAGTTCATGGGTACAGAGTTTTTACCAAAAGGGATGACAATGCACTTTTTGGCATTGAGCCTGAGGCCATGGCTTTGACACCAGGCATCTGTCTCAGTGAGGTCCTTTTGTAAGATATCGACATCATTCGGAGATTTGATTATGGCTCCTAGTTTGCAGTCATCTGCGAACTTTGTTAGCCAAAGACCTTCTGTGTTAGCCTGTACGTTACAGAAGTAGATACCAAACAGGAGAGGACCTAGGACTGAACCCTGTGGTACTCCACTTGTCACTGGTCTGAAGTTGGATTTAGAGTCTGCTACTTTCACAGTGTGGGTTCGGTCAGTGAGCCAGTTAGCAACCCATCTTGTGACATAGGAATTTATACCTAGTTTAGTGAGTTTGTCTATAATTCCAGAGTGGGTGATGGTGTTGAAAGCCTTGGTGAGATTTAGACAGGCTGTGTGTACCACCTTACCCTCATCTACAGCTTTGGTGACCACTTCAAAGAAGTCTATCAGGTTTAGGAGACATGATCTGACATTTACAAACCCGAACTGGGTAGGGGGTCCAGAGTTTGGAGATTACCAATGTCATTGTTTATAAGTTCCATGATGATACGCTCCACAGCCTTGCAGACCAGGCTCGTCAGGCTAATAGGGTCGTAGTTCCCGGGGTCCGTGGTGGCTCACCCTTTGTGGAGTGGGATAACTATTGCTGTGTGCCATTCAGTGGGCACAAAGCCTGAGGTGAGGCTATGATTGAACATGGTACTTAGGTGGGGTGCCAGTTCATTCTGTAGTTCATGTAGAACGCAGCCTGGGATGTTGTCAGGTCCCATGGATGCTGTGTTCTTGGCTTTGGAGAGTGTGTTTTTTACCTGTGCAGCCGTGATTACAGGTACTTTGCATTCTTCCAGTATAGAGATGGGCCCTTTAGGGGATGAGAGAGGGGTAAAGTTAGCACTGAACCTATCTGCCAGGATGTTGGCAATATCAGTTGGTTCTGTATATTTAGTGCCATTGTGCTGTAACTCAGAGCAGATCTGAGTGTTGCCATTGAGATTCTTGACATAGCTATAGAATGCTTTGTGGTTGTCTTTAAAATAAGTGGCGATTTTGTTTTTGTAACTAGCTTTGGAGGATTTTATGAGGGATCTCAGCTTCTTACTGAGGCTGACCACGGAGTTCCTCCAATCATGGGATTTTACTCTTTTTTGCAACAGTGTTTTTCTTCTGTTGTGGAGTTTGTTTATAGCAGGGGATCACCAGATTGGCTTCCTTTTTTTGGAGGATTGCATCTTGGTTCTGTTAGGGATTGCACGATCCATGCACTCGTGTACGTGCTTATAAAGTGCAATTGCATAGGATTCAGCAGTCGTATCTCTATTGTCCGTCAGCATGGGTGTCGTGAAGTTTGCCACTTCTGTCTTAAAAAGCGTGAAGTTGGCTTTGGAGAAATTTTTTACGGTGGTTTCCCTAATGGGGGGTGGGTGGGGCTGGGATGTGGATGTCTAGGTGATTTGCTTGTGGTCGGATCTCACCAACAAGGAATTGACCTCTGGTGTGGAACACCGGTTGCCCATGTTGGTAATGACCAGGTCTAGGATATTGCTGCTCCTGGTGGGGGTGTGGATAAGTTGATCCAAGGCATTGGAATTTATGAATTCCAGAAAATGTTGAGCACAAGAGTTGGTACATGAGTAGTTTTCCCAGTTAATGGTGGGGTAGTTGAAATCGCTCATTATTAGGGTGTCAGGTTGTACCCTAATATTTTCCAGTGTATCAAGAAATGAGGAGTGGGAATCCTGGGGCATGGTGGGGGATCTGTCGCAAGCTACAATTTGTATTGCGGTCTTGCCCAGAGTTAGTTGCACTTGGATAATCTCAGATGCATTACGAGCATCCCGGAAAGAACCCTGTGACTTCTTGAGCCAGATCTTTCTGCTCCTCTGATTTCTGCAGTAGAATCGCTGAGGAGTGGAGTGTCTGACACCAATGGCAGACAAGGTTTTGCCATCTTGTTTGCAAGGTGCCAGCATATCCTTGACTTTAGGGCCAAACAAAGAAGCGGCCTCTATAGCGGCATTCATAAAGGAAGCCTTAAAGGAGTCCACAAAGTCACAAAGGTGCATCCAAGCATATTGTCTGGCAACTATACCTGCTGCTGTCCCTCTAGCCACCCCTTCTATTGTGTGAGAAATAAGACACATGGAAGAGTTGGAAATGGACTCTAGTGTGGCTATCTGAAAAGCCACATTATCACGGACTTCATCAGAAACAGCTCCTGCAAAGGTTTCAGAGAGCTGGATGATAAGATCTCGCTGAAGCCTGGTAAAATGTGCCAAATAATTCAAAGACCTTATGGCGAAGGTCAATGAAGTAAACACACGCTTCCCTAATCTGTGAATCGCCCAGGACTCCTTGTTGGATGGATGGACAGTTTGGCTCTCCTCTGCCAAATCCTTCTTAGTAGCAGCTGCCACCACCACAGCATCTACTGGAAGACCTCATGATCAGAGGGGGTGCTAAGCTGGGGGTGATGATATTTTATCTGGCCTCTTAGGTATCGCTTCCATGGTATCAGGAGCCTTCCATGCGCACTGCACAATGAGCTCATCGCAGGTGGGGTGACCCAGGGAGCCAGGCACAAAAAGCCTGCAGGAATACGGATTCCTCAGAGGAAGGATTAGAGGGCTTCCAGTCACCCCTCTGTCTAAGGATGTCACCAAAGGACAACTCATCAGAGGGTGACTGTGGGGACCCTTCCCCGTCATCAAATTCCATATCTTCAGTCAGTGACTTCTCAGTGGAATCCATGTGCTTCCTCTTACACTATGCTTTGTGGGGTGTGTCCTCAGTGGGAGGTACTGGGGAAGACTGCAAAAGAGGGGGTCTCCTGAGTAGGAGAGACCCGAGGCTCTTGTGCCCGGTGTCTGGGAGTTGAAGCTTATGGCAGTTGCGGCACAGAGGGGGGAAGAGGACTCCGACAAATGAGCTTTGCCAGCGGAGGCAAGTGCCCTCTCCATGGCCTGGAAGGCTGGCCCGCCCAAGGAGGGATGGGAGCCCGGAACTGAGCACGATAACCTCGGAACCGGGGTCACACTCTGCCCCGATGAGCCCGCCCCCAGAACAGGAGTTTCAAGAGGACCGTGAACCATAAGAGCGAGAGCATCCCTGGAAGGGGCCATAGAAAAAATTGGGGTGGAGCCAGGAATGCCCTCCCCAACAGCACAGCCACTGGCCTGAGAAGAGACTGATGCCCAGTGCACCGAAGGCCACAAGGATGACTCTGGTTCCAAAGTGAGATCCACTACTGGAGTCGGAGGGAGGGAAGCTGCTGTCAGAGTAATAGACTTCGAGACTTGAGTGGAAGTCGAAGGAGGAGTATACATTGGGGTTTGAGGCAATATACGCTTACCTGAATGAGGGAACGTGGAATTCGACGGTTGAGAGAGACCTCTGGCCACAAGCAACTGATCAACAAGCCGCAACACATCCTGTTCAGAAAGACTCTTGGCTGACCTCATGGAGATGGCTGATGGCGATTCTGGCCTTTCTAGGAAAGGACTATACTGACTGCTAGCAAAAGGATCCAGTAAGGGGAGTATTTGATCCTTGCTAATTCAATAGGTACAGAGCTCAGAGCTGTGGAAGTCTGCAAAGAAAATGGTGTGGAAAAGGTCTATGCTGAAGATGCCAGTGCCGTAGTAGTTGGTGTCTGCACCATAAAGACAAAGGTCTGCCTCGTGCCGTGGTGGAAAGTGTCTGCACCAGCAATAAGGACGGTGCCGTGAAGGACTGCACCAAAGTACATGTTTGTGCTGAAAAAGTCTGCACCGTGATGTAGAGAAGAGTCATACTTGGAGCCGAAGGTGACTGTACCAATGGTGCCAAAGAGGACTGAACCTGTATTGATGGTGCATTTAGGGGTTGCGACAAAACTGTCGGAACTGTAGTTGTCTGCACCGGGAACTCCTGTGCCGGTATCGATAAAAGAGACATGGCTGTAGTCAGAATCATTTGGGGCGGTGCCGAGTCTGGAGCCCACAGGGTCACAGGTGACGGCGTTGGAGTAGTAATCAATTTCACCTTCTTGTGAGTCAACTCCCTACAATCTCCAGAGGGAGAAGAAGGGAGTGACTTCGATGAGGAAGAACGCCTCAAGCGGGGTTTAACAGGAGGGGGTGAGCCCTCCGACCAAGAAATAGCCTCAGAGAAAGGAGACTTCAGCAGACCTTTCAAAACTAACTTATTCTTCCTCTTGTTGAGAGTCCTGGCAGAGAAGTTTTTACAAATCCCACATGGAGGATCTACAGTCAAGTGGGAGACATTAAGACAGTAGACACATAAGTCATGGCCATCGGAAAGCGGTAACTTACGGCCGCAATCCTTGCACTGCTTGAAACCAACTGAACTTTTCTTATCTGACATAACTGGTGTGGAGAAGAAGCACAGTAGCAAAAGGAAGAATAACGGCTACCCAAGAAAAGGGGAAAAAGAGAAAAGGAAGGATTACCAACAATGGTAATGGAGAATTACCACAAGGTAAGAAAAGAGGGTAATAAAGGGAAAAGACTAAAGGGAGAGAGTCTAAAGTGTGCAATAGGGTAGGAAAATATTAGAATAAACTTTTGAGAAAACAATTTTAGAGTAATAATATATAAACTGTTAAAAAATTAGACACTTAGCTGAGAGAGTGGCTTGACATGGCTGTTCAGTAACACGGCAAACGAGATCTGAGGTAACAGGGAGCAGAGCATTCTGGGTAGGACCTTGGCTCAAGAGTTTTTTTGCTGACGCGAGCTTGATATTGGCAGGCTCGGATCCAAGGACAGAACCAATAACTCATCATTAAGGAATGAAAGAAGATTAACAACATCAGATCTTACTGTTATCCAAAACAGCATCAATATTCCTTATAAAGTTTCTCTGATCATCTGATTTCCCTTAGAAGACTGCGCATAATTATTCCAACAAGAAAAAGCTGCAGTTTATTTACTGCACTGTAATTTTATTAACAGACCAACATGACTAGGTTTTTTCATTTCTCTCTATCTCATGACCCAGTACAGTAATTACAATTAAATAAGTTGTAAAGACCAAAATAAAGTGTCCAAGTCTTCAACAAATAAATATCACTAGACATTTTATACCCACCTGAAACAACCCAAGATGAAAAGGATTGATAGAAATGGAAATACTAGATGTGAAGTTGTTCTATCTCGCCATTTATTCTTACTGATGGGTTCGGAGCCGATCCTCGGCTCCTACTCGGCCAACTGCAAAAGCTCAAGGTCTTCAACCAGCTCGAGGCCAACTCCCTATTCCCATGATGCACCCTGATCTTCCCTCAGATCTCATTTGCCGCTGCAACTTGATCAGACATTCACCAGCTCTCGCCAGTGAATAACTTTTCTTTTCTTA
The DNA here is from genome assembly GCF_019279795.1 of Protopterus annectens. Taxonomy (NCBI): domain Eukaryota; kingdom Metazoa; phylum Chordata; order Ceratodontiformes; family Protopteridae; genus Protopterus; species Protopterus annectens. The sequence goes on from NC_056739.1 coordinate 896,963,737, forward strand.
CAAAAAATAGCTGTTATAATAGCCTAAGTGGTTATTTAGCCATTTAGAGAGAGTGTGTTGTGTTAGTTAGATAGTTAGACTGTGTAGTCTGTATTAAGATCTTTTACAATATTTAGATTGTATAGTTAGTTATTAGGCTGTTTTTTTAGGCCTTCTTTTCTCCCTATGTCTACCTTAAGCTCAATAATTAAGAAACTAGTGGCCATGTTTTTAGGCCTTTTTTTCTTTTTATCTTCCATATATAAGACAGTGTGTTTTATTAGATTATAGCCCTTCTTTTTCACAGGGCACATAGTTTTTTCTCTTTATATTAGATATTACAAGACACTGTGTTGTGCTGGTTTTAGCCATTCCTTTAAGGGGCACCTAGTTGTCTTAAATATTATAATAGAAGTTAGTGGCCATATTTTAAGGCTTTTCTTGACATATCTGTAGTATTTTATTGCATGTGTGTGTGTGTGTGTTATTGTTAAATTACAGCCCTTCTTTTTATACAGGACAGATAAATATTTTCATTGTGAGATTAATTCTTAAAGCCTTTTTTTTCTCAAGGCTTTACTAGCTTTTGTGTGAATCTTTACTCTTAAAGCCCTCCTTTTTATAGGACATTGTTGCTGTGTTTCATATTGCTTATCTTTTGCCTTTGAAAATGTCTCAGCAGGAGAAGGAGAAAGCCAAGCCTAGCTTCAAAAATGCCCTAGATGTGGGTAAAAGATGTCCATAACTGATGGACATACTGAATGTGTCTACTGCTTGGATGAGGTACACCTGCAGGAAAGCTGTGCTATATGCCACTCCTTCAGCTCAAGAGTGTTGCATGAGAGAAAGAGAAAGCTAATGGATAAGGGTCTGCTGAAATCCTCTTTTCAAGAGTCGCTGGATAATTTAGACAAGCACTCCAAAAAGACGGAATCGACCAAAAGTCCATCTACATAGAAATCAGCTTCTAGTAAAGCTTTGACATAGGTTCCACAGCCTTTGGAACCGACTGTCGTTATGGTTAGGAGCCAGTCCCCGACCTTGGAGTGGTATCTCACCTTCTTTGTCACATTCTTCACAGACCTCAAGTAGACTTTCTGATTTGGATGTGGACCACGTGGTAAAGAAGCTTCTACAGATACCGGTGCTGGCAAAACTTTTATTGGTATCGACCCCGGGGACTTCAGAGCTGACCTTAGTACCTCCTACATCTTCTGTTCCTCTTCTGTTCCTCCTCAGATCTGCATGAAAGTTTTCGAGCCACAGAGCATGGAAATGATGATCGTGGAACCCTTGGGTCCAACACCTACTCTAGGTTTTTCAGCCCCGACTGCCCTGATGTCTTTGGTTCCGACCGAGGGATCTCGAGGCCAACACTCACCAGTCAGGTCTGGGGAGGATAGTAGGACCCACTTGTTGGTGCCGACTTTACCTCTCGGGGCTTCAGCTCGAGTGAATTCGGACCTGACCTCTGGCTCAGAGCCCACCGTACCGGCGCAGACTGTTTCCATTGAATCTTTGGATCTGAGGGATTCCTCTCATTGGGAACGAGGGGCCTTCAAGACTATGAGGAGGGCTTTGTCCACCCCGACGACTACTCCATCAGTTCGAGCAGCTCCTTCCCTGAAAGCACCAGTGTCTCCTCTTCATCACATGCTCTACTGAAGCATAGTGATCCTGAGCCTCAGGAAGCTCCACTGGGTGAGCCATGTTCTTCCGAGACCTCTCCAGAAGCCCCCACTGAAGAAGTCCCTAGGAAGAGACTCTGCAAGAGGAAGCATCTGAACTCCCCACAAGAGTCAGTCACTTCAGATACTGACTTGGATGAGTCAGAAGGGTCCCCACGGTCCCCCTCAGAAGATATCTCTTTTGCAGATATCTTAAAGATTCTTAAACAGAGGGGTAGCTGGAAATCCCTTAACCCTTCTGATGATGAGTCAGTCCTCCTGAAGGCTTTTGTGTCTCAACCCTCCACCTCTTGGGTGTCTCCACCCTTCGATGAGTTGCTTGAATTACTCACTCAAAGGGCATGGGAGTGCCAAGACACCATGAAGCCTGTCCCCAGGAGGCCTAACAAATTTATAACTAGTCCCCAAGACAGACTTTACCGTACTAAAGGAGTACCTGTTGATGCTATGGTGGTGGCAGCAGCAACCAAGAAGGAATTATTGGAGACTTGTTCATTTGTTCATCCTCCTAATAGAGGATCTAGGATTATGAACAGATACGGGAAGCGTATGTTTAGTTCAGCGGCCTTCGTCCTTCAATCACTGAACTACTATACACATTTTACTAGGTTACAAAGGGATTTCCTGAAGGAGCTAGGAGACGCACTGCAGGGTTCAGTAGCTGCGGGAGTTTCAGACAAGGTAACTTCCCAGCTCTCCACTCTTAATTCAATAGTGAACTCTTCCATGCATCTGCTGTCATATGCAGCTTATGGTATTGAGCAGAGCAGTGGGTACAGGAATCGCTCTCAGGAGACATTCCTGGATGCGCTTATGTTCCTTTGTGGAACCCTTTAAGTCTTCCTTCATTAACACCCCCTTTGATGGTCCGTCCCTTTTCGGACCTAAGGTAAAGGAAACTCTTACCAGGAGTGAGAAAGACGAAAAGACCTTGCCTGCTGTTGGAGTACGTTACGTTTTTCTACCCCGAATAGACCCTACCCCAAAGGGAGGGGAGGTGGAAAGATATAGGTCCATAAATCTCAAGGATCTTTCCAGAACACTCATGGTGAAACCCCCTCTAGAGGCAGACGAGTGGGTAATAATGGAAGATGTTGCCCATGCGGCACAGGGGGTCCGCAGAACCACGGTGACATAGATCAGTTCTTTGGCAAGCCCTATCAGTGCTGCTGAGAGGAGGCCCGACTGTTCATCTCTGGAGGCAGTCAGGTGACGCCTTTGTACCTAGATGTCTGGCTAAAAATAACAAAAGACAGCTTAGTACAAAGCATAATATCCAGAGGATACTCGATTCCCTTTGCCACTCCACCCCCTCTAGTAAAGAAAATCCCAGACGTTCCACCAGTCACAGGGACCAAGCAGCCTTAGAGGTCCAAAGGTTGCTGGACAAGAGAGTCATCCAGCCAGTCCCAGCAGACCAGAGAGGATTCGGAACTTACTCAAGGTTCTTTTTAGTTGCAAAGAAAACAGGGGACTGGAGACCTATTCTGGACCTAAGCAGACTAAACAAGTCAGTAAAAAAGACGAAGTTCCGGATTGTCACACTTCCCTTTCTGGGGAAAGACAATTGGATGTGCTCTATAGATCTTCAGGATGCGTACTACCACATAAAGATGAACAAACCATCCAGAGATCATCTACACTTCTGGCTGGGAGCCAGCCATTATCAATTTTGCGCTCTGCCCTTTGGTCTCACTACAGCCCCCAGAGTGTTCACCAAATGTATGGCAGTAGTCACCGCTCACCTGAGACGGTTGGGATTCCAGGTGTTTCCATATCTAGATGACTGGCTCCTCACTGCCAACACCAAGCACCAACTTATTCATGCGAGGGACACAACCTTAAATCTCTGCAATCAATTGGGGATTACCATCAACTCAGAAAAATCTGCCTTATCGCCATCGCAACAGACCGTCTTGATAGGAGCAGAACTAAACACAGTTTCAATGACATTAACTCTGCCTCCAGAAAGAATTTGTCTCTTAGGAAAACAAATATTAGACCTGCTTCCAAACAAAAAAGCCCCAGTCTCAATGGCACTCAGATTGCTGGAATTGATGGCAGCAGCTATCATTGCCATCCCCCTCGTTCGAATGCACATGCGAGTTCTACAATGGCTCCTATTCTCGCAATGGTCATTTCAGGAACTTCCAATGTCACACCAAATTATCATAACTAATACGTGCAAGAAGGGCCTTCAGTGGTGGCTGACGTCTCAACATGCATCTCTTGGGATGTCCATACGTTCTACCCAATCCCACAGCCACAGTGACCACGGACGCTTCCTTGATTGGGTGAGGGGGGAATTATCAGGGAAGAACAGCCCAAGGCACATGGAAGAAACACAAGGCTCATTTGCATATACATGTTTTGGAGAGGAGAGCGGTACTTCTAGCGTTGCAGTCCTTTCAAGACTCTCTACCACTGGGAATTACTGCAATTCAGACAGACATGTCAGTGGTCTGGTACATCAACAAACAAGGAGGAACCAAATATTACCCTCTGTGTCAAGAGGCCATGACAGTATGGCAGTGGGCAATCTCCTCCCAGCGTTTTCTGACAGCAACCCACATCCCGGGAAAATCCACTGTGATAGCAGACAAGCTAAGCAGGGAAATTTTACTGCCTCATGAGTAGTCCCTAAAACAACAAGTAGCGGAAAGGATATTCCGCAGGTGTGGGTCAGCCTTGCTGCAATCTCTTTGCAACCCCAACAAACACGAAATGCAGCACCTACTTTGCCTTGATTCCCCTGCCGGGGGATGCCTCAAGGGATGCACTGGTGCACAATTGGCCCCTGGGTCTCCTTTATGCATCTCCTCCCTTCCCTCTGATTCCCAAAGTATTAAAGAAAGCAAAAATTCTGGGAATGACCGTGATCCTAAATAGCCCCTTACTGGCCTCGGCAAATTTGGTTCCCCTTCCTCCAGCCTTATCTCTTGGAAGAACTCTGGATCCTGGACCCAGTTCCAGACCTGTTGACCTACTCATCGGGGGCTCTTCATCCTTCTCTTCATTCTCTCAAACTGACAGCTTGGCTGCTCCAATTCCCACAATAGCCAGGATTTACAACCTCTCAGCTGAGGCCCAACACATTTTAACATCCTCCAAAAAGTTATATCTTAGCAAATGGAAGAGATTTTCTTTATGGGCATCTCAGAATGATGTTGATCCTTATCTAGCTCCAATCCCATCTATACTGGAATTTCTAACTAAACTTTTCAAAGAAGGAGCTGCTGCAGCTACCATCAGAGCTCAGTTAGCAACAACCTCAAACTTTCATCTTGGATTCCAAGGCTCCAATGTCATGGCACATCAACTCACTAAAGCCTTTCTTAAAGGTGCCATTCATTTGAAGCCACCAATCAGAACTCCAGTCATGCCATAGAATCTTAATTTTGTTCTCTCTAGAATCATATTACCTCCTTTTGAACCTGCCTCGACCTGTCCTTTGAAATTCCTTTCATGGAAGACTATTTTTCTGATAGCCATTACTTCTGCTCAGAGGATTTCTGAGTTGCAGGCCTTGACCATCAAACCACCTTATCTGATTTTCCATAATGATAGAGTTTCGTTCAGAATTAATCCATCCTTTTTACCAAAAGTTTGTTCAGAGACAAATATTAACCAATTCACTGAGTTGTCAGTTTTCTTTCCTCAATACACAAATAGGATGGAACACATGCTGCACAAACTTGATGTTCATAGACAACTCCGATTTTATCTAGATACAACGAAACAATTCAGATCAATGGATCAGCTCTTTGTTTCCTTTTCAGAGTCAAAAAAGGGTGCCCCAGTAACAAAAGTAACCTTGTCAAGATGGCTATCAGATTGCATTTCCTTCATTTATAATTCAGAGAATGCTCCCTTGCAACAAAAAATAAAAGCCCACTCTACTAGAGCTGTTGCAACCTCATTAGCCTTTTCTATAAGGTTACCATTAGATTCCATTTGTGCAGCAGCTACCTGGTCAAGACCTCATACTTTTATCACTCATTACAAAGTAGACAAGGCCTCCAGGGACAGGACCTCATTTGGTTCCACAGTTCTGAGAAATATTCTCTCGTGAGCCACCCGAGAAAGATGGTGCTTGGAATGCTACCCATCAGTAAGAATGAACGGCGAGATAGAACTTCACAAAAAGAAGTTATGTTCTCACCATAACGTTCCATGTGAGTTCATCTCGCCTTCATTCTTACGTCCTACCCTCTAACCCCAATCCAGTCTACTTGAGGTCCGTCACCTTCCTTATAAGGTGCATTGTCTCGTATCCAGCTCTCTGAGTGGCATATTTGTACTACTATGTAGTCAGGCAGCACACAAGATCTGAGGGAAGATCAGGGTGCATCATGGGATAGGAAGTTGGCCTTGAGCTGGATGAAGACCTTGAGCTTTTGCAGTTGGCCGAGTTGGACTGAAACGTTATGGTGAGTACATAACTTCTTTTTTTTATTATATTTCTGACTGAAGCATGGAGATTCTAAACAGACTTGCTCTTGCACAGTGGCATGAAACTCAGTAACTCAAATATGCAAAAGCTCAAAGTGCATGTTCTGAAGTTAAAATAGGATTTTGTGCAAAAGAACTAACTCATTATAACAAGTGTTTTCATTGTGTGCATGTGTGTGTGGTAGGACTTTGCCCACCATACTTCCACATTCTCAGTAAAAGGCCACTTCAACTCAGAGAAACAGTGACCATTCAACAAAAACACTGCTCTTTTTCCACAGCACTGCAGTCTCACGGTGTACTACATGTGCACATTTCAAGACAACAAACATCATTACAATACATAGCAAGCATAACCACAATGATCCAAAAGAACCTTGACCTAAAATGCTTCAAACAAATACATCAGATTTGTCTTGAGCATCTGAAGAAATGGAACAGTTACCAGAGTTTCAAAAGGGCCCTCCAAAGTCATTTAGCACTTGGGTACATTATTCCTGTGTTGTGTTGCACACGTCTTCAAAACTCTCAGGTCCTTATGCTTGTGGGGACATTCATCCTTTGCCGGCGTGAAAATCCTAGACCTGGGTTAAGGAGCATGCTCAGTCCCTAGCAGATACAAGACTCTGTACTAGGCAACAGCTGGAACCACTACACTGAACGCTACATGCTATACTGGAAAAAGAGAAATCTTCTCATTTATGTATCTGGGACTGAACTCAAACTAGCCCTGCCAAGAAATTATTGACAATAAGTCGTCTATCAAAACAAACAAAAGGTCTGTCCATTAAAGGGCAACCAAAACCATGGCTAGATTCTCAAGGCACATTAAACCATGAATGATAGTACCCTCTACTGGTATAGTGCTGGTTTACAGTCCAAGATTGGTAGATAACTATGTAATTATCTTAACTGACATCCAAAATCCTTACAGCAAAAAGGCATAACTGCCTGAATGGTAGCTCTGTTATGTATTGCGCATTCTCAGAATATGAAATCAAACCAGACATAGGTGAGGATGGCATTCCTCCTATTCCTTGGCAAAAGGAAAACATGGAAAAACTCAGATTTCTCTCAATGGTCCTTTTCCTCAGATGCTATATTCAGGATAGACAGAATGAGCCAGAAGCTACTCTAAGAATGCCTTTTTCCAAACGGGAGGGCAAAAGGAGACTGTAGTGTATTTACTCTTCTAGCTTGTACCATTTAGTCTTTCTGAATACATCCAGAAGGTCAAGCCAGGAGGAAACCTGAGGAACTTGCTCCTTTGCGGGCATCCAATACAGTAGTCAGGAGTAGTGAAGGGTATGAAACAGCCTAATCTCTCATCTATAATATTTCTGCTGAAGGACTGAGGGAGACAGTACAGCTTAGTGTTCTTCCCATCTGTTTGATGACTGAGAAATTTCCTGGTATGAAAACAGGAAACTGGTTTAAAGGGCACAAGAAAGGACCACATGTCCTTCATCACAGAAAGGTCTTCCCCTCTGAACGGTAGGCCATTATGATATCTTGGTGAGATCACAAAGTGGATATCTTTACCCCAAAATAAAGATTCGTTATGTTTGGTCTAAACATCTAAAATAAATAAAGAAAGCTTCAGTGAAGCCATTATACACAAGGAGATCATAAAGTCAGCAGTCTTAGCTATTACAAACACAGCATCAAAGCTGCAAAGTATCCTGAAAGATGACCTTAAAGGTAGAATGTGGCTTAATTTAGTAGTTGGCAGGTTTTCCAATTTGGGGAAAGTGGTTATGCTGCCTAAATCTTGATTCATTAGCAAAGTAAGAAAATGAGACACATGGGTGGAGCAGTGGTTACTGCTGCTGTCTCAGTTCTATTGTCTGTACAATATTGTACTCTATTGCTTTATTGCCTTGTACGGACAGTCTACATAAGATCTGTGTATGTATGTACATGTATATGTGTGTGTGTATATATATATATATATATGCACATATGCATATCTGTGTGTGTGTGTACACAGACACAATCATGCATCGTAGCATATTGTGTGTATGGAATAAAAAGGGGACGGCTTTACATGTAGAAGGTTTTTTTCATTCACATGAAAATTAGCTAGGTAGTTACTGCATTAGGTAGTATAACAGTTGCTAATCTAACTTGTACAAAAGGCTGGAGCCTGGAAAGGTGAAAGAAAGAAAAGATGGTTCTTCAGTCAGAAGTTTATCAGGGCTCAGGATAGACCAGTATTGTGACTGAAAAATCATGGTCTAGGGAAGTGGACGGCAGATTCAGGGATCATGGTGCATTCAGACAGGCAAACTCAGGAGAAGATTTTGTTGGTGGAACTGAAGAAGGGCCTGAATAAGGCCTATAGATGTGACTTTAAACATCCTGTTTGATGGAATGGCTGTGAAAAGCTAAATGCTTAGGACAAATCTCCTTAACGACTTAAATCTGAAACAAGATATTGTAAATAAAGTGTACAGTTGCAGAAACTTTCATTATGGGAAGCAACTTTTTTTTTTGTTTGTTTTAACTGTTTTCTTATGCATCTCTGCCTTTAGTGTGTCTGAAGGACTTGCAATAGGCCTCTTTGAATTATCTAACTGGAGAAGCAGTATAGTTAAGAGTAGGACACTGTACTATATTAGTAGACGTCTCCCACTAAAAGACTTCCTATCAGTATGGTGTAAAGTCTCTGCAAAATTCTTTTTAAATACCATATTTGATAATCTATAAATTATCAGATTTTGTTAACAAATATCCCAAATCATTTGACTCACTGACTGCTTCTATCATTTCACTGATGACAGTAAATGGATTATCCCCTATTTTTAAAACAGTAAACACTTTATTAACACTGACATTTAAGTAATTTGTGGAGCAATGTTTGCTTAGGTATATGAAATATTCCTGACTAATGTTAATCTGATGCAGTATTTAGTGTGCTTATTTAAATATTCCAAGATTTGATACCAGCAATATGCCAAATAGTAGAGGTCCTAGAACTAACATCCACAGGCAATTTACTTTTAACAATTCTTTTTATTTATCCAGTGTTTTACTTGCTGCTTTTTCCCCCACTGAGGAAGCTGCACAACCAACTACATGGCAATGAAAATCCCAGAATACAGCAAGTATGATGTCAAAGGGTTTGCAAAATCAAAATATACTAAACACCAACCCAGGACATAAGGCTGCTAAACCTCATATAGGAAAACAAATGCATTTATTAAAAAGGAGTTTTTCACAGTAAAATTATGTAACTCTTGATCTGGAAGACTACACCAGTAATTCCACAAATCAATCACAAAATTACTCATTTCAATATGTTGCATAACACACTTGGGTCAGAACCAATGGGCTGAAATTATTTACAAGGCTTGATTTTAATTCTTTTTAATTCTTGCTTATAAAGAGGGTTTATTATTCCTGCTTCTTACTAGTAATGAAGCAGGCACTTTCAAATGATCAGTAAAATATACTTTAAATGATACAACCATGACATGCTTTACTTCATTTAACAATACTGCCATATTAGGCTTTCCCCACTTAATTTTATTTTACATTTGTTGCCTGGGGATGTCCAACTGGGCACAATGGCCCCTTGTCAAGAGAGACTCGGGGAGAAGCTCCAGTTCTCATAGTATAATCAAAAACTTTTAAGTTGTGCAACAATTTCAGGCAGAATACAACTGAACTAAATTTACAATGTCAAAACAGATAAGATGGTAACGATACATAGAGAAGTAAAGCTTAATTACATTCTATACAGATACAGTTAGATAAGTATGTAGTAGGATATATGTTACACTACAGAGTACAGTCATTTAGAAAGAATGGATAGCAAAAGGTTGATTTAACTTAGAGATATATAATGAAATGAGTGGTAAGAGAGGCATATGTAGAAGGTGGAGTGGGTGAAGATGGTGATAGACAGTAGAGTAGAGATCAGGTACAGAAGGAAGAGGAAGAAAGTGGAAATAGTATACATATCTTGGAGACGAACATTTGAAGAAATGTAACCTAGCAAACACCAACTTGGCAGATTACAAATCAAAAGTTTTTACAGTTCTCCAACACTATTTACCATTGTTTTAATGGAACAGAGAGCTATTGCTACCACAAGTGTTGCCCCCCCATTCTGGGTGTTTCTCTTTTCTCTGTTTGTGCAATAATGGGCTTAGTATATACAACAAAAGAGAGGGCAGGGATAGGGCAAAGACATTTTCAGTAAAATGACTAGTCAACCAGATGTAATTAGTAAGTGGGGTTGTTTGGGAGTTGGTAATCAGGGCTTTGTAGGGGAACTGTTCTATTTTCTACTCTCATAAAGCCTATGTTACATATTTTAGACAATGACTTAATGACACATGTAAACATAGGGACAGTATTACCCTCCATGCCACACAGAAATGTATTCTACGAGCATCACCCAAAATGGGGGAAACAGTCATCTGGAATAAGAGTTGTGGTTGATTCTGTGGCACACAAGGGTGGAGACCGGACTATGTCCCAGCCAACTTGAGTTCAAGTAGCATAGAAGCACAGGTGCTACATAAGCCAGATGGACCTGGACAGGAGTGAACAGGGGATTTCCTGGCCATCTGTTTCAAGCGGTACAGTAGTTAAACATGTCACAGGGCATCTCTCTTGCTAACCGATCTCTGGTAGAGACCAGAGACAAAATTGGGAGCTATCCACTCAAAGATGGGAGGGTGAGACATCTGCTGATCTATGTTATCCAGGGAAGTGGGTGATGTCTCCATGCTCATCCACAACATGACCCCACCCCCGCCCACAAGTGCTTGCATGGTATACAGAGGGAACATTAGCTCATGAATAAAAATTCCCCTGATGGTGGCCTGGATCAAGGCTGTGCATCAATTAGATCTTGCCTTGCAGACAGCAAATGTGTCAAATTGCAATGATAATCCAGATGGTTGGCAGTTAGGGGGGGGGCAAAACATTTTGCAAAAGTACTCTTGTATACTATCTGTCCCTGTGTAAAAAGGACCATTTTAAGTGAAGTGTCACAACCTTTTATTGTGAACTTTTTTGATTGTATTTACAAAAGTAAGAAAAAGGTCTTTCATTTTACATATACTTCTCAGAGGTACAGGCAAGCACAGGTGGACTATGGTTGACCAAGTTCGCAGATGACTGCAAACTAGGGGTTATAGTTGATGCTCCAGCTGATGCAGACATCCTCCAAAAAGGTCTCACTGAGACAGATACCTGGTGTCAAAACCATGGCCTCAAGCTAAATGCCAAAAAGTGCATAGTCACCCCCTTTGGAAAAAACAAAGTACCCACAAACTACCACATAGGTGGTAGCCCCCTAAATACGGAAGGCATAATAAGGGATCTGTGGACCCAAGTAGATAGTAACCTCTCCTTTGATAATCACATTGCCAAAGTGGTTAGAAAATCCTTCTATGTGGCCCACCTAATCACAAAAGGGTTTGCATCCAGATTGAAAGAGGTCATTGGGCCCCTCTATGCATCACTCATCAGACCCATCATAGAGTACAATGCTCCATTTGGGATGTACCTTACAAGACACCTGCAACAACTGGAAAGACCACAGAAGTACCTCACCAAGAGGATCACTGACCTCAAGCAGATGCCCTATGCAGCTCGACTGAAGAAACTCCAGCTGTACTCGGTTGCATACCGCCTACTCAGAGGTGATCTGTGCCTGACATACAAGGCCATGTCCAACCCAGAATTGATGGACATGCTCCACCTAAAGAAAACCATATCCTCACAAGCCACATGCTCCAGGGATCTAAACCTCACAACAGCAATAAATAGGACGTGCTGGAGGGATAGATTCCTGTCCCAGAGACTTCCCATGCTCTGGAACAAGATTCCAATTTACATTAGGCAGAGCTCCTCGCTAACCTTCTTCAAGAGAAACCTTGACGAGTGGATGGGAAACAGAAAGTTTACCCCAGGGATCACTTCAATTGCTCTGCTGGACAGAGGCACAGGGAACTAATCTAAGGGGGCAGTGAAAGCCAACACATTCTGGCTAGGCTTATAAATGCCTTCAGGCAGACAGCCTAGTACCTACCTATGAACCTGCATGCTTCCCACCAGAAAGATCCTATTTACTGTGCAAGTTTCTGCACCATGGCGTGGTACTGGTCATACCATTGTTTTGTACACTTCACTTTTCAGCTTCTTTGGCATTCTTCTGTCATACACTACCCTGACAGTGGTGCCAAATGGCTGCAGCCCCTCTGATTCTAGCTTTGACCTCCTTATTCAGACTTCACTTCTCCTCAACAGCCCCTCCCAGAAACTTGAAGTTTTTAACATGTTCTACTATTTTCCCTTCTATTTCAATTCTCATCTTCTGATTTCATCCATTTCCTACCATTACAACTGTCTTATCTGTACACTCTGTTTCAGCGCATGCACCTTTAGTTTTGAATTTCATTCCTGTATCCCTTGCTCAGTCTGCTTGTAATGCCCCATAATCTGTATATAGCAACTTTATTGATCTACCATAACTGACCTGTTTGCTAATGTAGTCCATCACCAGTATGAACAGCAGTGGGTTAAGAGCCGAATTTTGATGCACACACATTCTCAAAGGGAAACCCTCTTTGAGACTACACATTGCTCATACTTGAGTCACTGGGTCCTTGTATACAGTCTGCCCTAATTCTACCAATGTTTCTGGGACTTCGAACTACTGCAAGACTGTCCAAATCAGCTTTCCTGGGACCTTGTCATATGCTTTCTCCAATGCTAGGAATGCCCATTTGGATTCTTTCCCCATCTCTAGCTTCTTTTCAACTATCTGCCTCTCTACAAGCATCAGGGTGGTTATGTTGCATCCTACTCTGAATCTGAACTGTTGATCTCCCATCTTATTTTCTACTACTCTGCATATTCATTTACTGATCACCCTCTCCAGAACTGTCATGCAGTGTAACAGGAGTTTGATACCTCTGTACTGCCTGTTATGGCTGCCCCCTTTGTTTTTGTATACTGGGACTAGTGTGCTTATTTTCCAGTCATCTAGGATATGTCTCTCTCTCCATACTGCTATGAGTACCCTCAGCAGCCACTTCTTCCTGCCTCACCCAATATTTTAATCCCATCTGCTGTGACCTCAGCTGAGTCTGCAGCTTTCTTTTACTTAATTTTCCTTAGTGGTTTTCTTACATATTCTAGGGTGGGTTCTTCCACTGCTCTCATTGCAGACTCTGAATGGGGCAGCACAGTTTATGTGGGATTTTCTTTCTTCAGAAGCTTCATCCATTTGCCTTTGACATCCTGTGGATTGGTGAGGAGGTTGCTTCTGGCATCCCTTATGAAGGTGTCTGACTATCATCATTATCTTTCTGTCTTTGCCTTGCAACCTGATAGTTTCTTTGTGCCATCTACCAAGTCACTTTTCCAAAAGCTGGCACAGTGCCTCTGATGCATTGTCCTTTGCTACTGCAACTGCTCAGCCTCTTTGTTAGCTAACTAGTATCCCTTCTTAGCCCGATCAGTCTTTTCTAACTCTCACTTTTTCCTGCACTACCCCCTTCTTTTGAGGACTTCCTGGACTTCGGCATTCCAACACCAGCTTTTTCCTTGTGCATCTTACTTTTCATACCTTTTTTGCCCACATATCTGTCCTATATTCCTCACACATGCTGTTCTGAGGTGCTGCCACTCTTCAACACCACCCGTTCTTCCTGTTGTATATGACAGCTTTTTTAAATGTCTATTTCCAGCTTTTGTGATGCATGCACCCCCTAATGTTTGTCAGGCTGATCCTTTATACATTTTTTCTTATTCTCAACACTGGAACCTATGTCATATTTACAAGACTTTGTTTTAATGAAAAGTCTCAAAAAATACACATACACAACCTATCAACTTAATACAAGCACACAAAATAACTATGCACATTTTCAAATAATTAAGTTTAACCCTCCTAATAGGAACAATTGTCCCAAATAGACAACTGCAAATACAGGCCTCAATTAACCTAAAGATTAGGTTATCCAGGCTAAGATACATGTTATTACCTGTTATTCTACTTACACTAAACATTGTCTGTTTTTATCTTTATTACTCTCCCAGATGTGAAAAACAACTTGCATGCTTTAGTAAACATTAACTTTTACCTTTGAAGAAATGGTGCTTTGGATTTTTTTATTGCCCTATAATCAGCTTGGCTTTTACCTTTGAAGAAATGGTGCTTTGGATTTCTTTATTGCCCTATAATCAGCTTGGGCCCATGGAAACGTAAGAGAAAAAAAAGTGTAATCCTCAGTTGCAGGCTTCTAAAGACAAGTAAAACACTTTTTGCTGACATACCTCTCAACCATACTGACTTCCTCAGTATTTACTGGTTTTGCGGGCAAAATAATGGGGTGCCATGAATTTCCGAGTAGTCCTTCAATTCCCAATTTAGCACCTTCAGTAACACAACTGTTGTTTCTTTCTAAGACCTACAGACACAATATACTGGAATGCACAGATGGTGGCACTTTAATTACCACATGCATATCTCTCTCATTCATTCACAGAATGTTCAGGCTTTTGCTTCATATTTTTGATCTGTTCCACATAAAATGTATGCTTTTCTTGCAAATCGCCAAGAATTGAAGTAACTAAATAAAGACACACAATTGAGTTTCAGACTTCATTTCCAAAAAAATGCATGCTATTCCAAAGCCTGTTATCACAGAAACCTTCTAAGTTTTTAAGAGCAATATTTAAAACCTTTCCCTGTCCCTAAAACATGTGGGGGGTGGTTTGAATGGTAGAAAACTCTGCTCCTTGTTGAGTAACTGTACGGAGAGAAAACTGAAGCTAAAGAAGCACTACTTTGATGGAGAATTGTCAGGATACACCCAGTGGTGTGAACATTGGCTGTAGACGACTGCCACTGTTGACGTAACATCCTACTTTTTGGCTTTGTCCTTAATTGCCAAGCAAAGACATTGAGAGCTGTAGACAGCATATAATACCTCGCAAATGCATGTCTCACACGCACTTAATAAGGGTGGATGTCATTCACGCGCTTCCATTTTCTGACCTCCATAATATAGCAGAAGGTCTGGAAGTTGCTCTCCACAGAGTTTATGGGACCTCCCATTTTTGCTTTTCTGATGACTATCAGCAATTTGTCAAAGGGGAAAGTGCTGTGTGCAGAAGGTGAGGACTATCCTCTTACTAAGTAGGTCATTACCTGTGTCATTGGGATTGTCAGGACATACGTTTCATGTTCTGTAGTACTAGGTGACTTTTGAAGATATGATACAAAACAGTTTATGTGGTAGGTTTGTTTATATCGTTAGCAAAATGCTTTTACAAGTGTGTTTATAAATTTGTACAAGCGTCCGCACATTGGATAATAAAATGTTTACTAATGAGTTTGATGCGAGTCTCTATTGGAGATCTGATTTATTTCATGAATTCTACAAACCTTGTTGTGTTGGCATTACTTTTTGATGACATCAGGATACAGTTGTATCTGGAGGTGGTTACTTGCATCTATAAATATACAGTATATACATTTGTTACTTGACTACATGTATAATGTTGCGATCTGGTCTTGGACGTAAGCTTTCTCAACCTCTTACCTCCAGAACCAGAGACAGATCCAAAATAATAAGAGATGATTTAAGGCCATATTTGAAAACTTAGTAAAAAGAGGACTGTAATAACATGCATTTTAGACAGCAAAAGATGTCTCTGACTCCACTGACTGCCATTATTTGTTACTGTAAGCCACAACTTTGTAAGGTGAAGTCATAGATTTTAGGGGGAATTCTGAGCTATATTCGGGGATTTTTAAGAGAATATGGATATGGTTATCGTTTCTTGGATGGTTTGCACATCTGTGAAGTTGGTGCTGGCCTTGCTGGGGGGGGGCTGGCATAATGGTCAAGGTGTTTACCTTGCAGACACAAGGTACAGGGTTTGATTCTCACATGGGGTAATTGGCTAGGCTTAAAAAGGCCCACAAGGGCAGTTAGCCTTGTACTAATCTATGAACCTATGATGTAGAAAAAAATGTTAACATATGAATAATAAGCAAATGCTGGACTTGCAAGCTACTTTTTTAAGCATTTGATTAGTATTATTACTACACAACATGGGGTATGGTTATGGTGCACTGATGGTGCAAGTAAAACAAATATAATTTTGTATATGGACAGATGTTCAATACTACAGTTTGGTAAGGGCTGCTTATACCCTAGTTGTATGTGCTATATGCTAATTTCTTCTGCAATTTGATAGGTTATTTATCCTAGAAAAACAAATATTTTGTACACTCTCACACTTCTCAATCTCTCAGAGCAAGAAATCTGGACAAAGCCAAAAATAATGGTGGGACAAAGGCCCAAAAACAGGGACAGATTTAAAATAGTGCTCCTGTAAACTCAGATAGTTGCTAGAATAACACGGTTTGCATTATTATGTATTTTCTGAGGGATATGAAGTTTGAAATTCAAATGTCTATTATTTATTATATAGTGACTTCAATCTTCATGCTGGTTCTCCCACAATTCTACTGGAGTGGGTGGGAATGGGATACATGATTATGTATGCAAATGTTACGTTAATTTGATTCTTGTCCAGTTGTATCTACTTTTCATGGGCGTTTGTCCAGATTGTTGAAGTTTCCAGGTTGAAAGGTATGATTGCTGAAGGAAAACTTTTCATTATATTCAGTTTTCTTATTTACTTGTTTCCATTTAAAACTGGTTATTAGATTAAGCCAAAGGTCTTAATCCAGACAGTCACCTATGCAAAAGCAAGAGAAAACACATCAGCTCTACATATATTATGATCTGTGTACTTCTGCACCCCACCCCCACCCAAAAACCCAAAATTACAGACTTTTAACTTAAACATGCTTTTGTCTAGCCTTTTTTGTTGTTTGTAATGCCTACATTTCTTAATACTAAATTTAATGTGAATAAGTGGTAACAGCAGTGGGCAAGCCTGCGAGTAAAGAAAGCCTGGGTGCTAGGTGTCCCCTAGGTAACAAGTAGAATTAAGGAGTGGCTTACTCACAATTAAAGGATACAGGTGTCTATGTTCGAATGGTTTGGGGCGATTTGTCCAGCTCAACCAGTGTCACCTGGTCACCTTTTCTGGGCTCTGGGATCTCCCCTCCTGCTCTTAAGATGGTTGGGAGGGGTTAGAGCCTCCACGGATGGCCTCTTAGTTAATCAGAGTCTTTAAAAAGACTGAAAGTTTTGGTTCTGATCATAGCTTACAAACCAGGGATATTTCTTAAAACCAGTCTGGGCAGTCATTATCAGGACTCAAGTGCACTCCCAGACAAAAGTACAGACAGAAGTTCTCTAAACCTATCTGGGCAGTCTTTATCAAGAGTCCTGTGTAATCTTAGACAAGAGCACAGCTGCTATTTTCTAATTACTAAGCAAATGAGCACAATGGCACCCCCCAAGGAAACTCTTTCTCACTAATGACTGAGAGAGGTTTCTCAGACCACAGCCAACCATTTCACTCTAACATGGAGAACTGTATCCTTTAACTGCGAGTAAGCCCCTCCTTAATACTAAGAAAGAAAGCAAAAAGGCATCTGTTTACTTTAGTATCTATCATATACAAGAACTAAAAATGTTTTGCCACAAACCATGAAATTTATATCATGAAGTGTTTCATAGAAATACTGCTAATAGAAATTGTTAGTTTTCCTGCTTTCCCTCCTGTCAGTGCCCTTCCAAACATCAAAGACATTAAGTGAGGCACATGCCTTTCTGTTCCCCACAAGTTTAACAATATCAACAAAAGTCCACTCTTTCTGTTTTTTCTTATACAGTCTTATTTCACAAATATGACTGATGTTTTGTAGTCTCACATTTATTCACTAATTACTATGTTGCTGGTATTCTTTCTGTTCATTTTATCTATCATCTCCAGACTTCAGTTCACTTCCAAGGTAATCCCAATTATTCTAGTCAACAACTTTGCTTTTCATTACCTTTCAAACAATGAAAAAAAGTTTCAGTGGAAAAGTCACTCTCTATGTTTTACAATGAGAAGCTGAGTCATCTTCTGCGTCATGACTCACATTTTGTTGTACAAACTTGTATTTCCTCCTTAGCCTGTTCTGCATCAAAAAATAACTTTGATCCTCTAAGAAAAAAATATATTCTGAAGACAGCTGGATACAGCATCTTGAATTTTGCATCTACTTCTCGACATTCCTGGACTGCTGGAATAAAGTTGTTTATTTTCTGTCTAGTGTACAGTGAATAATCATTTTCCACAAACACACGGTCTCTAATTTTTAATACTTTGCCCATTTTCTACAGTTTTGTCAGGATCAACTTTTTCTGCTTATATGATTGCGTCTTTACTACTACAGATCTTAACTGCTTTCTTATGGCCAGATTTAGAGCATATACACACAATGTGCCCTTTCAATTAACAAATCCTGCTGCAGAATACTAATCCAGATGCTTATTTGTGCCTTCATAAAAGTAATACAGTCTGTTTCTTCTACATTCTCTGGTACAGCAGAAAATCTCATTTTCACTACGTGCTCTGTTGTCTAATTCTACCATTTTTTGAAATGCATCTTCTTGAGCAGATTCATACTCAAGCCTTTTCTTCATTTCAACCTCTGATTTTTGCAGCTTTATCAGTTCATCTTAATATCTGTTTAAAGTTTCTTTCATTTTTCCAACCTTTTATTTGATTTGTTGCACTCCTTCAGTGTTTTGTTTATTTTAATGAGCTCTGAGATTACTCATTAAATTACTGGAAGCTATGTATTGCACCCAAGCTGAAGCTAGAACTGCTTTTTCTTGAATAGCTGCAGGAATTTTCCAATCAGTGTTTTCTCTTCACCTTTTCTAGTCGATTTTCTTTCAGGCTCTCTTAGTATCTTCACAACTAGCATCCAGGCAGTGTACATAATAGCCAGTAACTGAATTTACTAAAAGTGACAGTTCCTAACCCTTGTCTTTCAGATTTTATTTCACAGTAGCAGAACTGAAATTAAGCAGTTGAACAATGTGCAGCCATCTTGGAAAACTAAACTATTACTGTTTAGCTCTCAAAAGAATAGTTCCTCTTGATTCTAAAGGGACCAGTATAGGAAAAACAAGGGAGTTGGAGTCACACCCTGTCAGCATCAGTGCAAGCCACAGTGATCTCACAATCAACACCAAATTCCTGGTCCCAGATATGGGCCTGGGGAAGCAGCAAAAGCAGTAGAAGGTTGAGGTTTTGACCTGTCCATCCTATTAACAGAAGGAAATGATACAACACCCATCTCACTCTGAATTTTTATGACAGTTCTCATTATCAGTGCCAAATCATACTGCATAGAGAAACTCCTGAAATCTGCAAACCTGTGGGTTATGGATCCGATATCGATCCAAACCGCATGGTTTACCAGCTATGGATCCAAGCTCTCAGCTCCTCCCCTCACCCATGCTGCTCTACCCCCCTCATGACCTCAGATCGAGTTTGCCAGCAGCAAAGAACACCCTGAAAAGGGTAACACCAGATGGAACATATGGTGAGTACATAACTTCTAAATCTGAAAGTAGAGATTCATTTGTCTGCAACCTGTGGGACAGAGTCCCCAGCTACCTGAATCTAAGGATATTCGAGGCACCTGAGCCAAAGGATGCTCTACCCCTAGATGCAAGATCCAACTTATAGTGGGAAATAAAAGTATGAGATGAAGCCACTGCTGCAGCTGCTGCATCATCTAGAGGAATCCTAGCCTTAAAAAGGCTGCCGAGGATAGAGAGACTTAGAAATTTGGCTGCCCAAATTAAATTTAGCAAAGGAAATAAACAACTGGTTTAATGGATTGATTAATGTTTGCTTCAGCTACTACTTTAGGAGAAAGGACGGGTTGGTCCTGTGGTTCGCGGGGGGCAAGGGCCTGGAGGAGAGAGAGAGAGGAGGAGAGGGAACCGCTTGTTTTACAGGGGCCTGAGAAAGGAAAGTACTTTTAGGAAAATTTTACACAACTTGGCTGACATGAGTGCACCATCGAAAGAGGTTAAGAAGTCAAGCACACTAAAGGGAGAGGAACCGTGAAGGATTCAGGTAGTGGACTATGAGCTGCCACCACCAGGATTGAGGATTGACACAGCAAATGATAAAGGTCCTGTCTGAGGTGGAACTGGAGCAGCAGCCGGTCAGCTTTTCAGGTTGTCCAGGTTCGAGGAAGGATTCACCGAGGAGACCTTAGAAAGGGGAACCAGATTGTCGAGGGCCAACGGAGCAATGAGAATCATTCTGCAACCCACCCGGAGAGGCTTTCTGAAGAACTCAAAAAACTCGACTGGTGTTTGAGGGAGAGGCAAAAAGATCGCATGAACTTGAAATTGAGAGACCACTGTAAGGGGTCAGAATGGTGGCGATTGAGCTTGTCCGCCAGGATGTTGGCGGTTGGTGGAGCCCATTCCCCAAACTCTCATGGCTTCTGACAAAGAGGGTAAGACCTTGTCCCCCTTGCTTGTTGATGTACCAGACAACAGGGCAGCTCTGTGGAGATCTGGGGAGTGAAGCCACCACAGGAGGGACCATGATGCATAGGAGAGAGAAGGCAAGACCATTGTACTAAGAGAGTCCACTGGAGGATGAACCTCTGTCCGCAGGAGGAAGGCTTTTAAACACTGCTAATACTTACTGAACCTGGGGGGGCTGTGGTGAGACCAAAGGGAAGGACCCGGAACTGGTAGTGACTGGCTCCCTGCCAGGTTCAAGAGAGAAAGGTCTAAAATTGGTCTTAGTTCGGCACTAAAAGAACCTGGTAGAACCCCTGATCTGATCTGGGGGGACGGTGACCGGTGGAAACGCCTGGGGGACAACTTTCAACTTGGTAAGTGAAAAAAAAGGATGCGGTATCCTGGATATGATCTGAGAACCCAGCGGTCTGATGTTATGGACGAACCACATCTTCTTCTGACCCTTATGGTTTGCCAAAGAGGCAGAACCATCAAAGGGGGGCTTCTGAATGACGCTTGTTCCTCTGGTGCCGGCCAACATGGCATCTACAACATCCTGGGGGGCTGTCAGAGGACTCGCAAGCAGCACCAACCCAGGGGAGGGCAGGCAGCTTGGGCAGAAGCTGGCTGCTGTCCAGGCCGGATGGTGGAAGCCTAACCCCCAGTGCAGAGGGAGCGGGGACGAGCCCCAACAAGTGCCCGGGGTCCGAGACCTCAACCCCTCTCCTCCACTACATCAAACGCCGTGGGGAGCCTGGATCGGATCCGGCGATCCGGATCCCGGGCGCGGATCGCTGGCCAGAAGCGGCGACAGTGGGCCCGACAGGAGGCTCAAGGCCCGGATGTCCCCCGGATCCCAGGCTCCGATCCATCCTGATCCAGGGTTGGAGAGGTGCACTGCAGGTCCAGGTCGGATCCGGATCGAAGTACTACCGCGCCGGCTCCACCCCTCGCCCAAAACTGCTCGCTTCCGGCCTAACCAACCCAACCCGGTGGCGAAAGGAGCAATCGTTTTGAAAAGTTGAGTCCCCCCCCAGGGGAGGCAAGAGACCCATCGCATCTGGGCGGCCTGATGAACCTTCATCATCCGTCCAGATCAGTCCATCCACGCACGATTCGACGAGGCCATCAGCTGGGGATATGGGAACATTCAGGAATATTTAGAAAAAAAAAAAATAGACTTTCAGACATCCCAATCTACAACAGTAGTTAGTAGTTATAACTAAGAAGTAAAAAAAAAAAAAAAAAAAAATCTCAACCACAGGCACAACACACACACGCTAACAGCTTAGGAGGATATAAACTTTAGATTAAACACTAAAAAAGTAAATATACAAAGGGGAAACCTACACTTTCACATACTTTAGCTGGAGAGCTGAAAACAATCATTCCATTTACTTTAAGAGTTTCTTACCCATGGAAAAGTTCCCTAATCTTTTCTTCAAAAGATATGGAATAATCATTGCCACATCAGATGTACTGGCTTCCCTGAGGGGAAATCTGTACAGGACCCTGTAGTATGGACTACTGCAGTAGAGCTGGACAATACTGAGTCAGTGCCATCAGTGTAGAGGTTTTGGCTGTCTGGCTGGTAATGTGACTTTAGTAGTTTGAGGGAAAAGGACAGAATATCCAAGGAATGCACAGATCTTTGCTCCTTTTTCTTTTCTTTTTCCTTTTCCTCTTCCTCATCTCTTCTAGTGGGAAAAAACGTTTCACTATGAGTTTGCTCCTTTTTACTTTCAACATATTTCTACCAAATAACTTGGAAATTTCACAAAGCTCTCTCAATTGATCTTGCCCCAGGCACACCACACACAAATCATGGGTGTCCTGATGGGAGATACTGAGGTCATATCAGCTGGATTTTCTATATCCTGAAGCCGTGTCCATTTATCCTGTTGAGAAGCACTGCAATGATACCAACAGCAGCAGCAGCAGCAATACAAAGTTACTCTAGCCCTGAAAACAGCAATATGAAAAATATTCCATCTAACAGAATCCTATCTCTATAAGTATATATCTATATGGGTCTACTACTTTTCATCGAATACCACGTATATGAAAAAGGGCAGTAGAGCGCTCAGTTACGCGAAAGTGTACTTATTCAAAAGTGCACTTTCGCGAACTCAGCTTCAACGAACGGATCGCACCACAGTGGAGAACATCAGGAAAACATGCTATGTCCTCCACTGTGGTGTGGTAGTTACGGACCTTAGGGTTAGGGCGTGGGTCATGGTAAGGGGATAACTAGTAGGGCTATCCCCTTACCTGCGCCCCGACCCTAAGGTCCGTGACTACCGCACCACAGTGGAGGATCTTCTACTGTGGTACGGTAGTTACGGACCTTAGGGTTAAGGTGCAGGTTATGGTAAGGGGACAGCCCTACTAGCTATCCCCTTACCATGACCCGCGCCCTAACCCTAAGGTCCGTAACTACTGCACTAAGGTCAGTAGTAGCCCATTCGCTGAAGCAGGTTTCGAGAAAGTGCAATTTCGCGTAACCCAGGGTCTACTGTGTGAGTTAGCAGAAGTGTATTTTCGAACTTATACAGTAGACCCATATATATATATATATATATATATATATATATATATATATAATATATACACACATATATGTATGCATGGATTCACTTTATATCCTCAAAATACTGAAATATTGAAATTCAGTACGTCGAGGCTATAAAGTGGAAACCTGAAAAGAATGAAAACTCAGAAGCGCGAAATTCAAAATCTCGCATACCAGTGATTTTGAATTACCGCTTCTGGTGTACATAAACACACACCTTCCTCCCCACACACAAGCACAAGCTCTGTCCTACATAAAAGCAGGGGGGCAAGCCCTCCTGCACCCCCCCACACCCTCCTACTTAAAAATTCTAACTCAGAGGTCACACCACATACAAAAACACACAAAACACCACCACACAAGCTACATTCTCCGCACACACACACACACACATCACAGTAACAAAACACACCAACACACACCACAGCCCCTACCCAAAACCCTTAACACATAAACACTTACCTGAATCCATAACTACAGCGAAACACCAGAAGCGCTAATTCAAAATCTCCGGTATGCGAGATTTTGAATTTCACGCTTCTGAGTTGTCGTTCTTTTCAGGTTTCCACTTTATGGGCTCAAAATACTGAAATTCGATATTTCAGTATTTCGAGCTTCTAAAGTGAATCCGTATGCATATATATTAATATATATATATATATATATATATATATAGATAGATATAGAGATAGATATATATATATATATATATATATGTGTGTGTGTGTGTGTACACACACACACACACACACAGGCAAACACAAGGCTGAAGGCTCTAGACTAGGAGACCCTGATGCATATTAGTGTTTCTCCCTTCCAGGAAAAGCTGCCCAAATTATATGATACCAGACAAACAGGTGGTGTTACACTGTTCCAAAGTGTGAGAGTCAAGGAAAGACCCACAGAGCTGGAGGATATTGCACAGTTCTCTCAATTCCTAATTCTAAGGATGTACATCAACATTTAAGAAAATAAACTGCCAACAAACAACCTAGCAGAGATATGCCCCTGGTCACCGAATGGGAGACTGGTTCAATCTTGAGATACTGATTCAAAGCTAGGTCCTAAGGGTACTACTGCTGCTGAACCCAAACATAACATTATATAGCCATAATCACTTTAGAAACTATGGAAGGCTAGCACTACCCCCAAGTGGCTTATTGTACCTGTCAATGTAGCCCAGGAACAACAACTAGCTGTTCTCTCACTGTCTGGAAAGGATCACAGCCATTTGTCAGTATAAAAACATTTCTATGACCATAATTAACCTAACAAACCTTATATATGAAATTACAACAGCCAACAACAGAGGCCATCTACAAGTGATAATTCCCACCAGAAGGTTCCTTGACACGCAATGTCTATAAAGGTTACAGTGGAGGGTGGAGCAAGTCCCATGAATATAAATGAGACACGCAGCAGGCTAAGCTACGCAGCCAAGACAAGATCAGTTGCTGCTTCTAAGTGCATGCAGTAAAACAGCTTCCAAAGACCTCAAGCATCAGTCACAAACGGAAACTGCCACATTAATGACTTCCTGCATTAAGGCCCAGGAAGGGACTACCTTACTAACCTATTCAGAGAGATACCTACTATGCATTCTCCAGGAGCAAAAATATTACAGTAAACAAAGTGCCTGAGGTACATTCCAACTGCTGTAAGCAAAGCTCTGCAGGTTCCCCTGAGGGGGGACAAAGGTGAATTTTATGCCGTAAACAGCTACCCCTCCTCAAGCAAATGCATTAAATATAACTTATAAGAAATTAAAATTCAGGAATGGGTTCACAGAAAGCAGCTCATGTCCTTTAACAATAATCAGTGGAAGCAGGCAAAAGGTCACAGTTGCACTCAAATACAACTCAAAGCAAACGTAACCTCTCTCTTTTGTAGAATAATGGTCTAAAAAAAAGAAAAATCCAAGACCATCAGCCTACCAACCAGATCAACACCATGTGGATGAAACATATAGCTACCTCGCAGAGATCAAACAAGGACAGCTGCAGGGTCCATCTGCTCTAAAAATGTGATTTGAGGTCCCTTACAAACCTTGGATGGATGGTCATTTTTCTACACCAGTTGTCCTGTGATTAGTAGGCCTCAATGAAAGAGTAATCTGTCATTTGAACCTAAAGCCTGATACCATGGTGCAGACAGCCTCATTACGCACACTGTATAGAACTCATACAGGATGCTGAATGACAAAGAAATCGAGCACACACATTTTGCTGCAATTATCAGTCATTCCAATCAGCCTGCAAATATGGAAGCTATGTGAAATGCTGGCCTATTGCAACCAAAAATCTTCCCATTTTTTCCAGGAATGAAAAAAAAAAAGATGTGACATTCAAACATCAAAATGTCACATACCATCTATTAAATCTTTCCTGTATGTGCCCACTGCAAAATGCATAAATACAATGAGGATAAATGGGCATATTTCATTTCCTGGGCATCACCAACATCACCAGTCCAGAAAGCAATAAAATCAATATTGCAATAATGAAAAGACTTCCTTTTGTAGAATTTGAGGCACTTTCTCCTGGAGGCTGAATGATATAGAAAGCATACAAACTGGCTAAAAAAGGTAAAAACAGACCAACAGAAGTATTTTTTTAAGGAAATAGCCTGCTGTGTGCATATGACTGGAAGCTAAAAACAAGGAGAAAAGATGTACACCCCACCCAAGAAATAAAATGAAAGAAAGATGATTAATCTCAAATCATATACCTTACCTTTTGGTGGGAGGTTGGCTTAATGGTTAAGGTGTTTACCTTACAGACACAAGGTACAGGGTTTGATTCTTACTTGGGGTAATTGGCTAGACTTAAAATGGCCCACAAGGGCAGTTAGTCTAGTACGAATCTATGAACCTATGAACCTAGACTGAAGAGTGGTAAAGCCAAAACATACCTCGGCTACATAATAAGTTGTTTTCACCCTCCTCTGGATTTATCAATTACTTAATAAAAACAGTGATATACTGGTAAGAGCTAAAATACAGTCAGGGCAATTATAACACTACTAGCTGTACTGGGATGGATGGAAATAAAGGAGGAGACAACCAAAGTACTTTTTTATAGCTATACACACTGATCGTCTAAGGCATATGGAAGAAACAGACACAGAGTTTACCATGTTAAGGTGATTTACCAATGTATTTCAGATGATATTTTAACATCATTACTAATCACAATTTATATAATGGCGAAGGTTCACATACATTAACAGAAAAAAAAACTATAGTGATATTTTTATATTTTCATGTTGTACAAGATGTTTAACAAACACACTGCTTTACTAGCATTTGGGTAGTAGTGCCCTGCTACCTATCCTCTTGGCAGACTACCAAAGTTCAGACTCCTCCTGTCTGTGGGTGTGATGGACCAAATCACCAGGCAGTACAGGAAGTGCTTTCAGACACACAGACAGGACCCATTCAGTTTTCTAGTGCCATAGCAACAGAAGGATTTCTTGGAAGACTGCTCCTTAGTCTGGATCTCTTCAGCTGCTGAGCTCGGATAAAAACTCCTTTGGGGTTTTATTTTTTCCCTCTGCCTTTTTCCTATCAGTTCTTGCACGGTGTATTCTGCTGCTGTTTTATTTTTATTTTCTGATTGGGAAATTGTATGTGTTTGAGGTTTTACTTCACCTACAGTACAAGATTTACACTATTTTATACTAATACTTGTTTTCTGGAGGTTTTTAATCCTGTAATGTGTTTATGGCTATTAGTGAATGATTGCGTTTCTGTATTATGGCCATTTTAATACATGTTGTCTCATTGCCTCATGCTTCTAGAGCAGCAAGTTAATCATGTCTGCTATTTCTGTCGATTAAAAGCTTCATCTGAAAGCTCTGACAGGAAAACTTAATGTTTTTCTTTTCAGATTATAATTATCTGAAGTAACTGAATAGGCTTACATCATTTTAAATGTTTTTTTTTCATTTAAACCATGATTTTAGCTCTATTTTGTATGTTAAACACTTTTGTCAAGATTTTTTTGTAAGTTTACACTTTAATCATTGTCTAAGGCTGTTGTATGCTGTTTCTGATCACTTGGGGCAGCCAGATCCAGCAATAGGTGATATAGGAAGTTGCCTAGGGCCTGTTGTCTTGGGGAGCTCACTATCTGGGGGGTCTGCCACAAAACTTACTTTTCTTCTTTAAGAACGCACTCTGCATTTCTTCTTTAAGGATGCATGCAGTGTGTGTTTGTCATCCAACTTTAAACATTGGATCAAGCTTTTCACTATTCGAGCTAGAGAAGTGAATGTGTCCATCTGTGTATACATCACGCATGATTCAACAATGGAGTGAGCAGGATTTTTACCTTTCCAGATAGACAAGAAATGTTATGGGCTATGGAGAATTGCCATTCCAAATGAAACACGAGCAATCATAGACAACAGGTTGGAGGCGTATATAAAATGCCCCAGTTAGGGATGGCAGGTTTGTTAACTTATTCAGGCTCAAACCCTGTACCTTGATTACAGGTGACTAGGGCCTGAATCCTCTACACCAACTACCAAACTGCCAATCAGCAGGTGCAACTTCAAAAAATGTTGCGTTGCAATACATTGCCAAGGAATGTTGAGTTTCAGGAGAAGATAAGTGTTTATTGTTGCTCATGCTAAGTCTGTTTTCAATGTCTGTTTTGTTTAGCAAATGGTCATCACCAGTGTTTGTGGCATAAAATTTAAAAACAAAGTTAGTAGTAGCATACATGCTTTTGGTGTAGAAGGCTGTGTGTTCTACTCCCACACCATATAACTGGGGCGCTGATACTGCAGTGCCCTATAAGGGGGGATGGGGGTGCTGCACTGCTGAGTGTGTCCTCCTTTGAATGAGATGCATGGAAACTATGAACATACTGCCAGTTTGACAGCCATCCCCTATTGCAATATTACTAGCTTACTAATTTTATTTCAACTTAACATGGGCAATTTATTCTTCAAGGGCAGTAGGCACTGAATTTGTACATGAAACATTGAAATGTAAAGTTGTTTGCCAGCACCAACCTCTTCATTAGTTATAGCTCGGTTTAATCTGGAATTATTCAGATGACTTTTACTTCTGCAGAGACTGTGTACATTGACTAATATTGCTGGACTGTAATGACAGAAGTTTGAGTTGTCTTTTGTGGTTGAAATGTTATGTAACAGATATTTTTGTCATTTTTGCTTCATATGTTTGTTTCATTCTTTCTGGAAAAATGTTCAAAACTACAAATTTAAAATAATACACTAATAAGTGGTGCTAAATTTGTTTAGCAAATGGCTATCACTGTTTGGGCTATAAATATTTAAAAGAAAATGTTAAATATCTCTAATCACTGTAGAAATAAAGAAAAAAATAGTAACGCACGCTGACAGGTTTGAAGACTATTTATTGTAAATGGGGAGAAATAGCTAATTAATAGGACACAGGAACGGCTGGGGGGAGCCTTATCTATTACCCTGCCTACAGCCCCATTTGACCATGATCCAGCTCTGGCTGACACTATCCTTTATTAAAACTGGGGGAGTTTTGTGATTTAAACTGTGTTGTAGAAACTACTATCATTTTACTCAGTGCAGTGTTTATAACAGTATCCCTACAGAAATAGACTTCAGAGTGCTACTTAGAGGGAGAATAATGGGATTTGTCCTTTTTTTTTTTTTTTTTTTTACTGGGCTGACCATGCAGCCAGTATTTGTTATTGATCTGGCTAGTTTTTAGTCCCCTGAGTAGATGGATTCTGATACAGCCTCCCAACATCTACCCCTTTGCACCTAAAAAACAAAAATAAATCAAGAGAAATGCCTCACCCTACAACTTGCGACTCCGAAGTAGCCTTGGACATGCTATTGGACCACTTGCCCTCTTCTGCCTCAAGGTCTCTTGGTGTGGTGCTATGACATGAGGGTCAGCCATGTCTTCTTCTAAGTTGCACCATAGTCTGGTTAAGGTACAGGAGAACTAAATCCTTTAGGTACAGGGGAAATCAGGAGTGCAGAATCTGTTATCAGGGCTGATTTATCTCCTACCAGGGATTCTCCCACTAGTTTAGTGCATGCAAAAAGGAGAAAAAATACACCACGTTGCAGGGAAACAGACTCTGACTCTATTTTCCTGAGCTGGTAGTTACAGCTAGATCCATTATTCAGGCAGTTGATTATGGGGTGGAATGCCGATGCTTCCACCTCAGTTCAACCACCTAAGAATCCTGATTTTGAACGAAATCCAGAATCTGAGGTTTCAGAAATGTCAGAGTCTGGTTAGTCAGTTTCCTCTGAAGATAAACAGTTTCAGAAACCCAAACAGATGTTTTCTTTTTCCCAAATGTTGGCTAAATTTAGGGATGCATTCAAATTGGAGCAATCATCTACTGCCTCTGAAATTAGCAGGCTATATGTTGTTTTAGAGGATGAGGCCCGGAATGTGTGGACTTTTCCTCCATTCATCCAAGCACAGGAGAATGTTTAAGAAAGTTTGCAATTCTCCTTTGCTGAATGAGTCTCTACCTAAAAAAGTATTTTAGGAAATTCAGGGTGTGCTTGGCCATGTCTGGCCTCTAAGCCCCTTTGTCTGTGGACCCTGCTTCTGTGTCCCCAGTGACTTCTCCCAAAAAAAAACTGTCATCAAACCCAGTCCCTTCAAATAAGCTATGCAAGTGGCTAGACTCTTAGGGAAAGAAGCTGGCATAGTCCAGGATAATAGCCTTTAAATGTTTAACTTCGTGTTTATACATGGAAGTTTGTGATAAGGTTTATGTATAGTTTAGATGAGTTCGCTTTTGATAAGGTGTACGTATAGTTTAAACGAGTTTGTTGTATCGGTACCTGCTGAGCAAAATGAATATGTCAAACATATTTGTTTCTAATGTTTCTCAAGTGTCTAAACATACATTAAAGACCTCCTTGGAGAGGGCTGATATGGGTTCTAGACACACAATCATGGTGGTGGTGAGAAGGAGGTATACTTGTTTGCACAGTCAAAACGTTTTTGATGAACTATACAAGGGGTGTCAAAAATATTGCATATTCGCAAGTTTCCTCCGGTAAGTAGGATAATTTTCAGCACAATATAACAAAACTCCCAGCTGAACAAAAACTAAGGAACCAAAAGGAAATGGTAGGATGAGAACTTTACCAAACCTAAGAACAGGAATTCCTCTAACAAAAAGAATAAAGCTCCTTCCAACCTATGACTATACAGAGGTGTGGCATCTTTCTCAAGTCCCCCTCTGGGCACCTCGTCTCAAAAGGTAGCTATCAACAAAGCAGCCAGGTCATCAGTGGCTCAGAACAAAAGGTTGCTCAACATCACTGGTAGATGCTACAGGTAGCAGTGGAAGGAAGATCCACTTAAGTTTAAGGGGGTTCCCCCTCACCCACCTGGCCAGACTTTTTTATTCCCTCCTATAAACTGGCAAATGCTGGACTCAGGGGTCACAGAACCAGTCCTTCCTTTGGAGAGAATGAAAAATTCTTACTCTAAAATTTTCTTAGTTCCCAAAAAAAAGAGCTGTTGTGTAAAGTGTTGGACCTATTCTTTTCTGAACACTTTTGTCAAGGTCCCCAGGTTTAAAATGCTCACCCTGAAGACGGTGTTTTTTTCTTTTACCACAGCACTGCTTCATGGTGATCCTTCATCACTTTGAGAGATATCAGAGATCTGTTGTGTCAGGATCACACTATCAGTTCTCTCCATTGTTTTTTGGGGTATCCACTATACACATTGACTGTTTACCAAATGCCTTGCTCCTGGATGGCCCACTGTCGGACTCCTAGCATTTATAACTCTCCTTACTTAGATGAATTGCCAATCTGTGCAGAGTCTGTATCTAGGTGTTACAAATCACTAGAGAAAGTCTCAGCCTTACTCTCCCAGCTAGGGTTCAAATGGAATCTTTAAACATTGTCTTTGACACCTTGTAAAGACTTGTCTTATTGGGGTTCTTAAGCAACATAAACAAAACAAATGGCCCTTCTTCTAGAAGAAAAAGTCCTGTCTTACCAGACAGTTTTTCAAGAATTCTCCAGGAGGAATGTCACCATGGCAAGATAATTCCTGAAAATTCTAGTACTTATGGCATTTGTGACTTTCATGAAACCACTGTTACATCTCCACGTGAGAAAAATTCAATGGTATGTCCAATATTGATGGTCCCAACCATTCTCTAGAACCCCAGTTACCAGTGCTGCTCTTCATCAGATGAGTGTTACAGTGGTGGACAGCAGAGCTGAGTATCTATGCAGGACATCCCTTCTTCTCATCTGTCCTGGTGCAATCTGTCCAGTCAGATCTGTCAAAGTTTGCTTTGGGAGCTGTGTCAATTGGAATGCAAATGTAGGCCACCTGGGGACCCAAGCACATCAGTATTAAAGAAATGTTGACAGTGATCCACCCTTTGAGAGTCCTTCACTACATACTGACTCCAGGTCCTCCTCTTGTGGTTACAGACAACACCACAGTGATGTGGTACCTCAACAAGCAAGGGGGTATAAAGTCATATCCTCAGTGCTACCTGGTTATGGTCTGGGAGCTATCTTTATAGTATTCTCTGACTGTTTAGGCATCACACGTACCTTGAGAACAAAATGTTGTGGCAAACAGATTAAGCAGATCCTGGGCAGACCTGCGAGAGTGGTAGCTTAAGGCAGTGGTTTTCCAGGATCAAATGCAGATATGGAGAATGCTTCAAACAGATGTGTTCACCCCTTTTCAAAACAGACAGCTGGAGAAATTCTGTTCCAGACATCCCTGTAGCCAGATGGATGCATTCAAGTTCCCTTGTACAGGAATATTCCTATATGCATTTCCACCTTTTCCACTGATTCACATGGTACTTCTAAAGGTTCAGGAAGACATGGTAAACATCACGTAGCAACGCCCTAATGCCCAAAGCAATCTTGATTTTCCCTTCCAATGGTATTGGGTCAAGGGCAATTACCACAGATTTGCTCACACAGTCTCAATGGTGACTGGTACACCCCAGTTTGGAGCAACTACAACTGACAACTTGGATGATTCAATCTTGAATCAGTTTTGATACTTATTTTATGAGGAAGTACGGCAGGTGTTAAAGAGGCCAGAAAACCTGCTACTAGAAAATCTTATGTTTACAAATGGATGAGGTTTTCCAAGTAGTGCCTAAATGGGAACAGAGGGTTCCTTTAAGTTAACATCCCACTAATCTTGAAATGTTAGCGTGAACTATTTCATGGTGACTATTAGTATGTGTCCATTAAGAGGAATCACACAGGTTCATAGATGGATACCAGGCTAATTGTCCTGAAAGGCCTTTTTAAGCCCAGCCAATAACCGGCCATCTCCACTTGTCTGCCAATGGACCCCCCCCCTTTCTTCTATTTTGGTAAAACAGTTCATGAAAGGAGTACTGCATATGAGATACCCTTGCAAGCAAATTCCTCTTTCGCAGGATTCCAAAATATGCTCTTGAAAAATTGACCTTACCAACTTTCAAACAAGCCACTCAGGCTGATCTGAAGTTCTTAATATGAAAAACTGTTTTGCCTATTGCTCCAACATCTGTAAGGTGAATCTCTAAGCTGCAAGCTCTCATGGTGAGGCACCCTTACCTGATTTTCCACAGGGGTAGGGTGCGACATGCACTAACCCTTCTTTTATGGCAAAAGTGGTCTCAGAATTCACTCCCAAGAAGTCTATTTATCTCCCTGTGCTCTTTCCAGAATCTAAGAATAAGGTAGAGAGGAAAATTCATACCTTGCCAGTGCAATGACAACTAATGCACTATTTTAACAGAGCAAAACTCTTCATGAAGGCTGAAAGGCTTTTTACATCCCACACAGGGGCAGAGTGTCAATCTGTTTCTAAGCAAACCATTGCTCATTGCTTGACATCTGTTGTTTTTTTTTTTTTTTTATTATAGTCACCATGGCAGTGTTAATCCAGGTAAGGAAAAGGCACATTCCACCAGGGCCTTTTCACATTCAGTGGCATATTGGAAAGTAGTACACTCAAAGTATACTACAGACATAAACTTGGTCCCCTGTCCATACCATTATGAAGCACTACAAGCTGAATGCCTTTTCTAAATCCAAAGCAAACTTTATTAGGACCACTCTCCAGGGGCTCCTGGACTGTTATCTTTCTCCTCCGAGGTTGGGTAAGCTTTAGAAATCTACCCGAATACCAGAAAGGCAGTGTGTTTGCTGAAGACAGTACAGCTGCACAAGTCCTACTTACCTATAACAGTAGATGCTCATAGAACACACTGCCTTACTAGCAAATACCCACTCCACCATCTCCCTTTTTTGAATGTACATAGTTTGGTGTTGGAGGTATTGTTGAATTATGCTCAACGGCCTTTAATGCTTTCTGTGTATGTGGTTTTTGGTTTGGAACTGCAGGTGTTTAAACAGCTCCTGTTTTCATCATCTCTTCCTGCTGTACCCTAGAAAACTGAAATTCTCTTGTCTGTGGGTCAGAAAGGCAGTCCATGGATTGGCAGGCGATTAGTCCAATACACCCAAAGACTGGCAGTGGGAGGGACTGAGAGATTTAGTAGATTGACAGAGGAGGGTAGCAAGGCATTACTATCTGAATTCCAGTAAGGCAATGTGTTCTATGAGCATCTAGCTGTTACAGCGGTTACAGATGACGAGAAATTATGCAACTGTACTTTTTTTTAACAATTACCATTCACTCTAACATTAAATAAACTGCTTAGTTCCTCCCTTCTTTGAACCTCTGACCTCCTCCTGATTATTATTCTATATGTATTATTCCCACAAAGTCCACTTATTTCTATGCAACTTGCTCCTTCCCTTTTCTAAAGATCCCACCTCCAATTCTTTAATCTCCTTTACAATATTCAATACTTCAATTTATTAACTGTTTAGATTTTGATTTCAATTTTTTATTAACTGCCTTTTTGCAAGGCAAGAGCATTAAACTTGGTTATTCTCCTTAAGGACCTGCATCTAAAAATCCAACTCTCCCTTCTTATTTTTCAAACTGAACTCCCCCATACCTCTCAACCCCTCAGCTCAAACAATCTGGAAGAATTGAGAGTCCCCTCACCCCACACTACTGCAGAGGTGTTAAAACTGTCACTGCACTGAGAGACCCTTTCAGAATCAATTCCTCTGAGACTACAAAAGAAAACCCTGAACAAAGGCCTGCAGTTTAGTTACTTTTCTGGCTGTAGCTGGATAACTTCTAAGTATAGTGTAAAACAAGTGTGTTGCGTTGCAATACATTGCCAAGGAATGTTGAGTTTCAGGAGAAGATAAGGTCTGAGCCACACATAAATGAGGATGATTAGAGACAGAAAAGAAGTAGTCCTTTTACAGAAGGTAAGAAAATAACAGTGACTCACACAAATCCCATTATATGCCAATGGCATGTGAATTCAAAGTTACTTCCTTATGTCTGGTATAAGTTATACAAAGCATTACAGGAAAGAGAAAGTGTGACATGATCATGTTGATACATCAAGCTCCATTGATAGCCATGTTGTAGAAAACAGGCTAAAATTACAAATAAAGCACTTCTGATGTGATTTTGAGGTGTTAAAATAGGGCAGCTAACAAAGATAGAGTGAAAAAAGAAATTTAAGGTCTAGGGAGGAGTTTTCCTTTAATAAATGAACTCCATTAAATGCATTTAAGTATTAAAGCTGTTGGAGAGGCAAATATTTAAGCAACTTATTCACTTTTCACAGTTTCAAACTTCATTTTGAACAGGACTGCTTGGCAATGCAGAAGCATAGCTGACTGAACCAGCACCCTGTCCCCTCAGCTCTTCAAATGAGCAGCAAGAACACTTCACTGTATTATTGCAGTTACATTTAACACTCTTCCACTGAAGAGCAAAAAATAAATAAAATGTTACTGTAATAAGCCGATGGCTACATTGTACAAACAGTTTATTATAGTCAGAGCCATGCCCCCCAACTCTTCAACTGAAAAGCAGAAACAGCTATTCCTTCTAATGACACACCTACCAGTTGGCCAGATGCACAACACACACACACACACACACACACACACACACACACACACACACACACACCTTCCCCAGCCATTCAGATCCCGTTTCTCTGTCCTTTCATACATTTTACTGACAAAAATAATTTTTTCATTTAAATGTAGCAAACAATTGCTATAGTTTTTACCCTGCCTGCATGTAACACAGTGCTCAGGTTTTAGTTATAGAGAGATTATTTAAACAAGCAGTTGTTACAGTTTAGACCGCACAAATATTTACAATGCTCAGGTTTTACCTCAAATGCAATACTGGCTTTTAAAGGTGGTAGTGCATCAGAGAGAGATCTGCAACAGCTGATTAGCCACCCTTCACTTTGCTCCCAGAGCAGTTGCCCTTTTTGCCTGCCCTAACTACACTACTGTGTTTCATCATTCATATAGCCTTGTCTTGAATAAAACAATTCTGCACTTCTCTCATTTTTCGAGATGTTGAAAATCTGGAATTCTGATCATAAAGTTCTTTAATGTCCATTTCGTATGCACTTTCAAAAATACTAAAGTGGAATACAACGGGGAGTCCCAGCTCCTTTAATATTTAAGCACTTTTAAAAAAATATTTGCAGGTTTTGTAGATTTAGGTTCAATTTGTGCTCCTCACTTCAAAAGTTGGATGATTTGCTTACTATTAATAAGTAGCAAATCAAGATTTACTGATAACTGCATTAGTGCAATTGGTACAGCTTGGAAAAAAAGAAGTTATGTTCTTACCATAACGCTCCATGTGAGTTGTTCATCTCGCCTTTGTTCTTACACACTGGTTCGGAGCCGAACCCTCGGCTCTGAGTCGGCCACATTCCAAGCTCTGCGTCTAAGAGAAGCTCGAGGCACAGTCCCTATCCCATGATCCCCTGCTGCTAACCTTCAGATCTAGTTTGCAAAGAAACCAGGTAACAACATATCTACCTGCCTACACATGCATACGCACCAAATTTACCTATACACATATACACCTAGAAGGTAAATATAAAATCAGGCAACTATGTTATACCTGTCTGTCTACGCATGTATACATGGGCACAGGGAACCATGAGAAGACGACCAGCCACGAGTCGTGTCTGTTCCTCCAGAACATGGAGGGGGGGGAATGTAAGAACAAAGGCGAGATGAACAACTCACATGCAGCGTTATGGTAAGAACATAACTTCTTTATGTGAAGTTGTTCGATCTCACCATTTGTTCTTACATACGGGTAGCGTCAAACAAACCACAAGAGCAGGATTACAGGAAACAGAGCTTTATTCTGGCCTTCAAAGGAATAAAAAACACTTCACTAGAAGCCACATATATACTAGTGCTGCATAGTAACTAAACAATTACATAATTAAATAATTAAGTAATGAAGAGATTCAGCAAGGAGACATGAATTAAAGAAACAAACACCATTTTAGAAAAACAGGGTAGCGTCCCCAGCACTCTAAACTCCAGGTGGCTCACGGGAGAACATTCCTGAGAACAGTGGAACCAAAGGAAGCCCTGTCCACTTTGCAATGAGTAATAAACGTATGAGGTTTGGCCCAGGTAGCTGCAGCACAAATGGTATCTATAGACAAGCGAGCCGAATGTGCCAGAGAAGTAGAAATGGCTCTAGTAGAGTGAGCTTTAATTTTGAGGGGAGTAGGCTGATTTGAAGATGAATAAACAAAGTTTATGCAGTCTGAGAGCCATTTGGATAGCGTGATTTTTGTGACTGCAAGTCCTTTCTTACTGTCTGCATGAGACACAAATAGTTGGTCCGATTTCCTGACTTCTTTTGTTCAGTCTAGGTAAAATCTCAGTTTTCTGTGCACGTCCAATTTGTGAAGCATGTATTCCAGCTTATTGGTATGGTTCTTGAAAAAGGTGGGAAGCTCTATGGATTGATTAAGACTCGATTCTGAGCAGACTTTTGCTAGAAAAGATGGATTAGTACGTAAGGTGACCCTGTCTGGGTGAAATATTAGATATGGTGGTCTAATTGACAGTGCCTGCAGCTCCGACACTCTGCGGTCCGAGGTGATTGCCACCAGAAATAGAGTTTTCCAAGAAAGGTATTTCAGTGGGCATGACGAAGCTGGTTCAAACGGCGATAGCATCAGATTTAAATTCCAAGGAAAGACTGGGCTCCGAATAGGTGGTCGGAGATAAGTTCCCTTCATGAAAGCCCTACAAAGCCTGTGCAACATAATAGTCACGCCTCCTTCTCCCACATGAAAATTAGATATGGCAGACAGCTGTACCCTTATGGTGGATGTTGAAGCCCCCTGGTGAAAAAGAGTAGATAGAAAGTCCAGAATCTTGTGAATAGGAGCAACCAAAGGATCTAAACCTTGTTTGGAGGCCCAACACTCGAAACGTTTCCACTTGCTCTTATACAATTTTCTAGTGGAGGATTTGTGGGAAGAAATCAGAATATGTTGTACTGCTGGAGATAAAATATCCAATCTGGCTAAGCTGGGAAGTGGAGCAGCCATGCTGTCAGTTTGAGGGACGAGAGAGAGGGGTGAAGAACTCCTGACGAGTGGGTCAGCAGGTCTGACACTGGGTCCAGAGTCAAAGTTTCTTCTATTTGGTGAGCTTGGAGGAAGGGGAACCAGATTTGTCGAGGCCAGAATGGGGCTATCAAGATGATCGTCCTTTTCAGACCCTTGGCTTTCTGCAGAAAGTTCGAGATTAGTGGAACAGGAGGGAAGGCATATAGGAGACCCGGGGGCCAATTGTGTACAAGTGCATCCCTGGGGGCGCCCCCAGGAGGGGGAAGTAGGGCGAAATAGCTTCTGCATTTGGCATTCAAGGGGGAAGCAAAAAGGTCGTAGCAAGGCTGGCCCCATCTGCGGAAAATTCTCTCTGCTACCTGATTTTTCAGGGACCACTCGTGAGGCAGCAGGATGGCTCTGCTCAACCTGTCTGCTATTACGTTGGACGTCCCCGGGATGTGCGTTGCTATGAGAAAGCGTCCCGTGGACACAGCCCATTGCCAGATCCTCAGGGCCTCTCTGCATAGGGGGTAAGACCTGGTTCCTCCTTGCTTGTTTATGTACCAGACCACTGACATGTTGTCTGTCTGAATTGCAACTGTCCCCTGAGGTAAGTAGTCGTGAAAGTGTTGCAATGCTAGGAACACTGATCTTAACTCTAGGACATTGATGTGCAGTTTGTACTCCATTTCCGACCACTGGCCTTGAACCGTTCTCCCCTGAAAAAGTCCCCCCCACTCTATCAGGGAAGCATCCGTGGTCACTGTGGCTAAAGGGGGAGGAAGAACAAACGGGTGGCCTATCGTAAGTTCCTGACTGTTCATCCACCAACGAAGATCCCATTGGCACGATTCCGTGAGTAGGATGTTGTGTGACAACGGTAGCTGTTGGTAAGAACACTGTGCGAAGAGTAGCCATTGGAGGATCCTCATGTGCATTCGCCCTAGGGGGACCGCGATAAGGGCTGCTGCCATCATACCTAAAACTTTCAAAACCTGTGCGGCTGGGACCCTTTTGTTTTCTAGGAGAACAGAAACCTGTTCCCTCAGGGTTGAAACCCTTGAATCGGGAAGTCTGATCAGGGATAAGGTAGTGTCCAATTCTGCTCCTATGAATGATATATGCTGTGAGGGCGATAAGACAGATTTTTTGAAGTTTAGAGTTATGCCTAAGTGGGAACAGAGATTGACTGTATAGTCCCTGGCTTGCAATAGGTGATGCCTGGTGGTGGCGGTTAGGAGCCAGTCATCTAAGTATGGAAACACCCGGAATCCTAGTCATCTCAGGTGGGACGCCACTACTGCCATGCACCTGGTGAACACCCTGGGGGCTGAGGTGAGGCCAAAGGGCAGAGCTCGAAACAGAAAATGACTGGCTACCAGCCGGAAGCGCAGGTGATCTCTGGATGGCCTGGCCATTTTGATGTGGTAGTACGCATCCTTGAGATCTATGGAGCACATCCAATCATTTGTTTGAAGAAACGGAAGGATCGATTGTAGCGTGACCATCCGGAATTTTTCCTTCTTCATGAAGGTATTGAGTTTGCTGAGGTCCAGTATTGGCCTCCAGTCCCCTGTTTTCTTTGGAACTGAAAAGAACCTTGAGTAAGTTTTGGATCCTATTTGGTCCGCCGGGACTGGCTGGATGACTCTTTTTTTCTAACAGCCTTTGTATTTCTGTGGCTGCCTGATCCCTCAGACTGGGTGGAACATCTGGGAATCTTTTTTGGATAGGAGGACTGTTTAAGAACGGGATGTTGTATCCTCTGGTTATTATGCTTTTTACCCAGGAATCTGAAGTGAGATTTAGCCAAGCCTCTGGGTATAAAGCCAAGCGACCCCCGACTGCCTCCAGAGCAGGACAGCCGGGCCTCCACTCAGGAGTGCTGGAAGGGCTTGCCCGGGATGCTATCCCCATCGCCCTGGTTCTGCGGATCCTTTCTGCCACCTGGGTGGCGTCTTCCATTCCTTCCCCCTCCTCTGCCTCTGGAGAGGGTTTCACTAGGTGTGGACTGAAAAGCTCCCTGATAGAGTTTAGAGTATTGAGCTGTGCTGTCACCTTGTCTGAGACCGCTGCATCTGTGGTACCCTGAAGAGCATCTCCCAACTCCTTGAGGAGATCTCTCTGAAGACGGGTAAAATGAGTGAGGTAGTTCAGTGATCGCATGGAAAACGTCGCTGAACTAAAAATGCGCTTCCCGTACCTGTCCATCGTCCTGGAGTCCTTATTAGGAAGATGAACAGAGGAAGATGCTTCAGACATTTCCTTCTTGGTGGCTGCCGCCACCACCATAGCGTCAACTGGGACTCCTTTGGTGAGGTACACCTTATCCTGAGGGGCAGTGATGTACTTATTGGGCCTCCGAGGGACTGGTTCCACGCCCTTCGAGCTATTAACTCCATTAACTCGTCAAAGGGCGGAGTTACCCAGGAGGTGGAAGGTTGAGCCCCAAAAGTCTTCAGTAACACTGACTCGCCCTCAGTGGGAGCAAGGAACTGCCAGTCACCCCTCTGCTTGAGAATTTCAAGGATGTCGGCAAACGAGACATCCTCCGAGGTGGACAGTGGGGACCCCTCTGACTCATCCAAGTCGGTATCCGATGTCAGAGATTCCTGTGGGGAATCAATGTGCCTCCTCCTGCACAACCTCTTCCTCGGGACATCATCAGAAGGGGCATCTGGTGAAGCTTCCGAGGAGCAGGGTTCACCCTCTGGGGTTGACTGAGGACTTTGGTCTCTACACTTGGCCAGGATCAGTGGTGCAGAGACAGAACATGGACCCTTTGGGGAGGGAAAAGAAGAGTCTGATGATGTGAAAGTCTTACCAGACAAGACCTTCCTCATGGCCTCGAAAGCCCCGGGCCGAGGGCTCCACCTGTTCCGAAGAAGACGGTGGCCTCCCTGGGCCCGGAACCACGGGCTCCGATCCAGAGGACGGAGCCGAACTAATCTGTGCCGAGGCACTGAGGGGAACAGTCAGAACCGAAAGTTCGGTTAGACTCTCCCCCCCCCAGAACCGAGGAGAGATTGTCGGCTCCGAGACCCCTCGAAGGGTACCGAGGGTGTCGAGGTCAGTGGAGCCGAAAGCACTAAAGAAGGCTTCGGTGGATCAATGATCATCAGATCCTCGACTCCCGGCTCCGATGACTCGACGGGTCTTGAAGGAAGATCAAGAGATGGGACAGGAAGGGTCTCAAGCTTGGAAACCAACTGGGACGAAACCGCAATCCGTTTGGATAAGACCGTGTTCTCCATCAGTTTCTGCACCACTCGATCCACATCGGTGTCAGACAGTCTGGAGGAACGGGTCGAAGGGGCCGAAGATGTCACCGAGCAAAGGATCAATGAAGGGGGTACCTCTGATACTGGCTCCAAGACCTGGACCTCTACTCGAGGCAGTATATCGGTGCTCGGCACCAAGGTCTGTGGAGCCAGCAACCGAATCTTAGACGAGGTACTCTGAGCCGATGACCTGGGCTCCGATACCTTTGAAGACTTCGACCTCTTCGAAGACTTCGATAACTGGTCTGCCTTGTCCAATGTCTCCTGAAACTTCAGCTTCAGGAGACCTCTCTCAAACAGTTTCCTGCGTCTCTCCATCATCACTCTGCCACTAAACGAGTGGCAGATGGAACAATCCTCTTGAAGATGGAGAGGACCCAGACAGTATACGCAGGAAACATGGTTGTCAGTAATGGACATTTTCTGTCCACACTGGCAACGTTTAAAGCCAGATTTGGCTTTTTCTGACATTTTTTCTCAAACAAA
The DNA here is from genome assembly GCF_019279795.1 of Protopterus annectens. Taxonomy (NCBI): domain Eukaryota; kingdom Metazoa; phylum Chordata; order Ceratodontiformes; family Protopteridae; genus Protopterus; species Protopterus annectens. The sequence goes on from NC_056739.1 coordinate 897,005,110, forward strand.
AGCAAATGCAACTGTATATGTAAAAAGCACACCTCACTAATCCTAATAATAATAACAGTAGTCTAAGTGTATTAGGCAATATATATATATATATATATATATATATATATATATATATATATGTATTTATATAAGTAAGAGAAAAATATAAAATGTACTGTCACTAAGAAAACACACAACTAGTAAGGAAACTATCGATTAACTAGGGAATAATCAGTAACAGTTTCTGCCAGAGCCCTGACAGAAAAAAGGGAAAATGGCCTAAGGTCTAGGGGCAGCCACTCCCAATCAAGCGAACGCTAATTAAAACACACACACACAACTATACTATACTAACGATGCTATCCAATAACAAACTTCAACAATCAAAGAATTTTAGCTAAATATATGTATATATAAGTGGAAAAAAAATAGAGTATACTGGCCTGAGCTCTCACTCGACGAGACCTGTTGCAGCGGCAAACTAGATCTGAGGGTTAGCAGCAGGGGATCATGGGAGAGGGACTGTGCCTCGAGCTTCTCTTAGATGCAGAGCTTGGAATGTGGCCGACTCGGAGCCGAGGGTTCGGCTCCGAACCCGTGTGTAAGAACAAACGGCGAGATCGAACAACTTCACATCTGATATTACATATATTAGTGACTGTGGTGATGAGATAAATAATATTTGATAAAGTGCTATATTTAGGAAAGGAAGTCTCCACTGTTAGTGGAAAACACTCAAGACCCTCTTAAACATACTACTACCAATTTAAGTCACAAAGGAAGCGGAGTACAGCAGAAGTAAGAACAAAACTGCAAATTTAATTCCAAGAATGTGCACTTATAACATACGGATGAGCGCTTTCACCATTACAGCTTCTTCAGATCCTTGTATAAAAGTCACAGTAAACCTCCCCTTATATAAGCAGCTCAATTAATCAATTAAAACAATTTAAACAATTAAAAGCAATACTGGAGAATTTAAAGAACTCTCCCATATATAAACATGTTAATGTAAAGTAAGACAAAAATATATAAAACTTGCATAGTGACCTAAAAACATATAAATAAACATTCTGATAAGTTAATGTTGATAAAATACATAATCAAAAACATATACAAATAAATGATAGTTCATTTTATGTGCCTGCATTGTCTCAGCTTAGGTTTTATAGAAGCTCTATCATTCAACCCATGCCCCCTATCAGCTTTCAAACGAATGATCCAGTCAGTCTCCTTAGATTCAGTAAGATTCATAGTATTACCACCCCTCTTATTCACAACAATTATCTCTAGGACCCGGAACAAGAAAGTATGATCATTGTCATTGGTGATTATATGTTTTGCTAAGGCATTGTGTAAAGTGCCCTTTCTCATGTGGTAAATATGCTCTCTCATTCTATCCCTTAACGGCCAGTTAGTTTTACCAACATAGAAACTTGGGCATGCCTGACAAGTAGCTAAATACACCACATTAGGTGTCATACAATCTGCATCTGCCTTGATGGAGAAAATGGTGTGCAAATCGGTGTATAAACACCTCACTGCTATCAATAAATGAACAGAAGTTGCAGTGACCACAGGGTTTAGTGTGACCAGTGTTCTTCATAATCCTATCATGTCTGGGGTGACAAAGCAATCGCTTTAGGTTGCTCTTATTCAAATAGGAAACTTGGTGTCTCCCCCACAATGCGTTTCAAGTCATCATCAACCAGGAGAATATCCCAATGTTTGCTAATAATTTCCTTTAACTGATATTGATCAGAAGTATACAGAGTAGAAAATTTAATAGATCTATTTAACATATGATCTCCAACGGTTTGATCTTGGACCCTGGGTCCAAAGTATGGTGCACCTGAAATGGTGTGTGACATGTATGCTTCCTCCATATATGGTATAATCTCATTATCCTTGTATCCCCAGGTCAGTAATCTATTTCTCAGATTGTCTAATTCTGAGATAAATCTCTGTTCAGTGGGGTTCAATCTCGAGGCTCTAATGGCCTGTCCTTTCATTATATTCTTAAAAACAAATTGTGTGTGCATACTAGACCTTAATAACAAGGAATTGCAGTAACAAGCCTTGCGATAGACCCCCGTATTTATCATATCATCTGTTAATCTCTCAATATACAGGTCTAAAAAAATCAATTCTATGTGTGGAATAGTTCATGGTAAAAGTAAGGAATGTAGTTAAATCATTCATAATGGATAGCATTGATTCCAGCTGTTCTGATGTTCCATTCCAAACTCTTTCATTAAAAAAAACCTCCTACTACAACTGTCCATAAATATCATCTCCAAAAAGTTGCATTTATATTTATTGGTTTAATAGTTACTTTAAAGAATGCTAGCAGGCAGATAAATATAATTTGACCCTTTCCCCTTATCTACCCATCACTACAAATGTACCCCAAGGCTTTATTATTGGTCTTCTTCCAATTAGTAATCTTTATAAATAACTTTATACTTCTACAGAACAAGCAATCCTTGTACAGTATGCAGATAATTCCACCCTCATCTGCCTCTAACATAATTTAGAAAATTTAGAATATACTATACAACATGCCTTTAACTCCAAATGGAGAGATAAATCAGCAAGCAAAGGAGGGCAGTATTGCTGGAATTGAATTTACCCTTAGGTATTGGTGAGTACCTTCAAGACATAGACCATGTTTTCACAAAATTTCACCAAGACGACACTGATGTATATAAAATGACTTTTATATAGCAAATATAATGCACAGAAGTAGGTTAAAAACAAAAAAAGATAGCTAGATAAACAAGTGACCAATCCTGGTAGGCGCACTCGTGCCAGGACTGGAAAAAGTGACAGTATAGAATCCTCAAGAGAAGGCAACATTCCCACAATGACGTTAGGTCAGGCTCAAGGGTAGGATGGCCCCCCCTGCTGTAGATGGGAGCAGTAGTCCACAAAAAAATCACAAACTGATAGGTCAAAAAAAAAAAGAGCCAAAAAGATGACAGAGTGAATTACTGAGGATAAGAAAGAAATTATGAATTGTTACTACTATGCAAGACGCCCAGAATTTCCAGATAGAAGATATGTAAAAAGATTGAGAAAAATTACAAGAAAAAACTGTCAAAAAGCTTCAAATGCAAATGTGTGTTCATTAATACAAAAGATTTATGAAAAATATTATATAGACCAAAAAACCTTGGGCAGTTTGGAAAAAGAAGCAATTGAGAAAGTCTGAAAATATAAACAATAAAATCTAGGGATTTTTGAAAGGTATAAAAGGAAATAAGGACATGGGAAAAAAAGACAGATCTGATATGGTGCAATATTTATGCAAATGAGAAAACCAAATTAATAAAAAAAAAGGCAGGCAAAGGCATCCAAGATAAGGAACATTTCATAATAGAAAACATATGATCACAAAGAGGGAACGTAGAACAGAAGATTAGCAAAGCAGAAGTTAAAAAATAGAAGCTAAAGTTATGGAATACCTGTAAAGTGAAGGATTTAGTGTAGAAAGTCTAACACGGGTTATATCAGAGTATGATGGAACGACGAGTCCCCCAGGTAAGGAGAAAAAGGGGGAGCAGGAAACATCAGAAGAAGAAATATGGACATGGGAAATAAAAAGAGATTTAAATATGGTACAATATTTATGCCAATGAGAAAGCAAAACTAATAAATACAAAAAGAGCAGCACCAAAGATATTTGAAGGGAAATACATGCAAAGGCATCTGGATATGGAAAATTTTACAATACAAAAAATTAGAAAAGAAGATTAGTAAAGGAAAAGTTAAAGAAACAGAAACTGAGGTTATGAAGTACCTGCAAAGTAAAGGATTTAGTGTAGAAAATCTGATTGTGATAACACCACAGCAGGACAGAGCAATGGATCCCCAAATTAAGTAGAAACCAGTGGAGCAGGAAACATCTGATCAGTTGCCATATGAAAAGATTTCAGAGCCCTTCCACAGGATCCAGTATAAGAGTTCAGCTGGAGTTGCACAGCAAGTGAAGGAACAGGAAACTGTGGCAACTCTGAAGTAGTCAATGCTGTGGAGCGATAGGCCAGTGAGTTCCCTTATGAAAAAGCAACAGATGAGACAGGATGAAAGTGAAGAGACTATGGCACAGGAAGATGCTCTGGAACATTCTTCAGAACACCTGCAGGAAATGGAGAATAAAGAATGCGCCCTCAGTTTAAAAGAAAATGATCCAAGAGAAGACTTACTTGATTTAATAGAGATGAACAGACATTAAGATCAATGAAAGAAGATAAACTATGGAAAGACAATAAATCCCAAAAAGTTAGAAGTCTGATTAGGACTGTTCATAGAAAATGGACTGTTCATAGAAAATTCATGCAACATAACAGAAGTAAATAGGATATATTACTGTGCAGTTAGTCTTACCACAAAAACACAGGGAAGTAAGGGAAAGAAAGGGAAGAAATAAATGCCATAATGGAAGTATCGAACAGAGAAAAGTATACAGCAATTAAGACGAGTGTTCTTGTTAGAATACACAAGAGTAAACAGACAGACAAAAATACTCAGAAAGACAGACAAGATAAAAGCAATGTGCAGTATCAGAACTTCTCATAACTCCACGATTTATTAAAAATACGAGTAAAAACAGGAACCAGGTGATCAGCACAGTTTTTTAAACAGGAGGATGAAACTCTTCAAGAAAAATCTTGATGATTGGATGGGAAATAGGAAATTCACCCCAGGGATCACCTCTGTGGCTCTGCTCGACAGTGGCACAGGAAAAATTTTTGGCTGGGCTTGTATAGGCCCCAGGGCCGATAGCCTAGTACCTACCTATGAACCCACCTGGAACAGCAGCTTTCTTAATTTGCTGTCTTTAAAAAAAAAAAACAATACATATCCTCCTCAGAGATAATTAATGCAGGCTGAATGTGAGAATGTGTGGAAGAGAGAGTCATATAAGTCTGAACACTGACAGAGCTGGTAACAGAGTCATTTGTAGCTTCAGGCTTATCAAACCTGCAGTAAAAAGCATTCAAAAGTCATTAGCCAGCTGGTAGTTAGCTACAGCGGAGGGGGATGGTTTCCTTTGGTTTGTAATGTTTCATAGACCTTTCCACACTGATGCAGGATCATTGGATAAAAACTGTTTTCTATGAAGAGCCTGTGGAACATAAAGATGCGGAATGGATAGAAGAAGTAAAAGAAAGAATAAGTTGTTCAAATGTACAGGATATAAAATAGGATGAAGCAATGATCAGAGAAACTGAAAGTTAAGAAAAGCTCCTAATTGGAAAATGCATGCCTAGATGCAGTACCTAACTTCTGGCTACAAATATTAACATCTTTACATGAAGATTTAGCCATGAGTAAGAACTATTTATATGCACACCCCAAACAGACACCAACCTAGTTAACAGGAAAAAATATTCCTACTTAAGAGCAAACCTTGCAAGTTAGCCAAAAAACTATAGACCAATAACGTGCCTTCTGACGATGTATAAACTATACACTGGAATTGATGCCGACAGAGTTTATAGTCATTTAGAAGAAAACTCAACCATGGCAATAGAGCAAAAGGGCAACAAAAGAAAGTCATATGAAACAAAGGATCATTTGCTCATAATGAAAAACTGTAAAAAGGAAGAATATACATGTGGCATGGATAGAGTACAAAAAAGCATTTGACAGCATCCCACATTCATTGATAAAAGAATGCTTAAAAATGTACAAGATACACCCTACACCAGTCAATCACATTACAGTGACAAACCACTTTGCAGTTAAGCAATGATAAAGGACAAATTATTATTCCAGGTATAAAAATTCAAAGGGGATATTACAGTGTGAGATTCTGTCACCGTTGCTCTTTTGCCTTGCCCTTAACCCATTAAGCTGTCTAACACATTAGGTCAAGGCTACAATTTGGTTCTCAGAAAACAACAAAGTGTAAATCCTTTTTGTAGATGATTTAAAACTGTTTAGTTCATCAGCTGAGGAACTGAAAGCACAACTGCAAGTGGTCAAAACTTTTTCAGATGCTATAAGAATGTAATTTGGTCTTAGTAAGTGTGCAAAAACAACCTTTAAAGCAGGAAAGCTGCAGCACCAAGAAAATATCAACTTAGGGGCAGGAATGTGATATAAAAAGAATTTAATCAAGAGGGAATGTATGAATATTTAGAAATTGATGAAGGATCAATAAGAAAACATGAAAAACATGAATAAAACTTAGTAATGAGTATTTTAGAAGACTAAAAATAATACTGAAAAGAGTGCTGACATCTAGGAACAAAATCCAGGCTATAAACCAATTTGCTCTTCCTGTCCTAACATAGTTTTGATGTGACTGACTGGCCCCTAAAGGTGTTGGATCCATTGGAGAGTAAAGGAAGAAGCATGAAGCATGTTTATCAAATGATTTATAAAAATCAGTGTATGCCAAGACTATATATTCCTGTTCTGAAGTAGGCATGGGCCTCCTAGATCTGCATTCATAGGACTGCATACATACACAGTATCTGCTGACCTCACTAAAACCTAACATAGTGAAAGTTTTAAAACATGAGGAGAATAAGTCTAAGATGACTTCCCTGCTTAGTTTAGCACAAGTATATCGATGTCAAGTGGGAATGTAAATCAAACCAGAAATAGATAAAAATCAGGCAGCAACAGAATGTGCCAAAAAAACAAAAAACAAAAGAAAGAATATATGGTGAAGGTTAAGATTCAAAGGCAAGAAATTTGGAAAAAATGCATAAATATAGTTAAAAGTACAAAAAAACTCCTGGAACAACCTCATGTTAATCAGGACTGAATGCAGGAATGGTTAAGGACAGGTGAATTTAAACCAAAAGATGAAAGGTTAATACTGGCAGCCCATGATAGTGGACTACATACACGCTGGTTTTCAAAATCCATTGGACATGTGGGAGAAACGGACAAATGTGGGTTTTGTAAAACAGAATTGGAAACAGTCGCATATCATATTGTTGGCTGTGATATACTAATGGCAGAAGGACTGTACACTGAAAGGCATAATAATGTGACAAGATTGTTGCATTTGGGACTGTGCAAACATAATACTGAAGTAGCTGGGAAGCATTGAAAGCATGAGCCACAAAGCATTATAGAAAATGATTAAGTTTATATTACATAGGATCACCCATTACCAACAGTTCAAAAGAAGATGTGAAAATAAGATTTAGTAGTCCATGAAAAGAAGACAAAAGTAACATTGATCATTGAAATTGCTACACCCAGTGACTACAGTGTCTTACGCACAGAGATATGTCATAAAATACCAGGATTTGCAGGCAGAAACTAGGGAAATGTGGAAGGAGGATACCCAGACAGTTCCAATAGTAGTAGGAGCAATGGGTCTTATAAAAAGAATTTACAATCGTACTTGGATACATTACCAATACATGTAATGCCATATGAATTACAGAAGTCAATATCGGGCACATTGCAGGTGCTCCTTCTGGCTAACATCAAAGATTGAAATACTAATTTCATGAACTTTAATCCTACTTTAACTTAGGAATGGGGACAATTCCCATCACGGTATTAGAAACCCAAAAGACTTGGAGAAATTAAAAAAAAAGATTACATAGGCATGAGGAGTGTACTAATTGTTTCACAGAGAGCAGGTGATGCAGTTAACAGACTACCAAATTATATTAAGTCAAGCACTAGTTTAGATCTTTTTAACAACAACTTGGACACTTACTATGTAAATGCTCTGGGATATTTGGCAGGCTAGAAGGATATTACTGCTCTTCCCAGAAATATTTATTTGTTTGTATGTATGTATGTATCTATGTATCCACCTCCTTAAAACGCATTTCAGCTCAATAAGCACGTAGACCAGGTCGGAATTTGAATTAGGGACAAATGTTAGCCTCTTGTAGATCAGGTCCATAAAACCTGGAGTAATCTTCCTAGCAGTGAAATATTACACTTTGAAATTATTCTTTTCATAGAAAGAAAGCACTTCTTGCTGCACTGTTTTTAAACGCTCTGGTTCCTTCTCCCCCTCTGGACTTACAAACATGCATAACATTCCTTTGTGAATGTTTCACCCTCCTTACCTGGTCACTTTCAAAGCCGGTCTTTCTTGGGATTTCTACAAAATCCTGCCCAGTGAAACTGTTACTGCCATCCTCATTTGTCCATGTTCCTCAGAGGCACTTTAGATTCTTGGTTATTATTTGTTGTACAAATAATTTTTTTTCTTTCCTGCCAATGGATAAGCTTCCTCCTGTTTGTAATCCATTTTTATGCTCCAACTTTTTCCCTTTCCTTTCTTTCACAGAAAAGATTTGCTTCTCAATCGTGTCAACGATACTGTAATATAAATTCTGGTGTACAGGAAATATTTTTTAAATGTATTTGCTCAACTATTCACAAGACCAAGACTCGGGAATCTTGGGTTTTACATATTCTTTTTAATTTACCTTTTTTTCCCCCCCTGGTGTGATGATCTATAAAGCATGTCCCAGCACACAAAGCTAACCTGCAGTCTAGGCTACAGCAGAAAATTTTACATACACTTCCACATTTCTCTTTTACACTTTGAAATGTAATTGTGCTAGGGCCAATTGGACCCTACCGTGCATCACTATTTTTGGTTTTCATTGTTGATAGACACACACAAGGTCCTGCAAAGAAACGCTAAAAAAGTTTTGTTGGGTTGTATTTCATAGATCGAAGGAGGAACTTTGCTGGGAAAATGACTACTCCAATGCTCAAAGTCAGTAACAGCACTGATCAGATAATGTTTTCACAAAGAGAACATTTCTTCTATCTACACACACAACTGTACTACATCTTGGTAGTGGCTGTATATGCTACCATTCTATCTGTACATCACAAAAGAGCTGAGCACAGATATTGCCAAGGCATGAAAAACTATATGGATAAGAAAAAGGGGCTTAAAGCTGACAGAGCATGAAAAACTGTTTTTGAACCATCTTTTTTTTCTTTCAGTTGTGCTCAAAGCTTCTGAAGATGTGATAACTCTTTTCATTTTAGTTATTCATTTTGCTTTTGTTTACCAGATTTCTCCATCTGGATTTAATCAAAAATCCTTTTCAGCAGAGGCCCAGGGCATTCCTCTCAACTGTCCAGATTTTCGGCTCATATTTCTGGTCTGTTCCTAATAAAATTTGTGGTTTTCTAGCAAATCACTGGGATGATCTGAGGATTGAAGTCAATAAATAATGACATAAATCTGAGTTTCAGACTTCAAATCCTTTGGAAAATGTATGTTAAAACAAACCCTATTTACTCTAGCAACTTCTAAGTTTATACAGGCAATAATTAAAAGATGTCCCTATTTTTGGTCCTTTGCTTGCCTATTTAGTTGGGCTTTGTCCAGATTTCCTGCACTGAAAGGTTGGGAGGTATGGCCCAGGGAGAAAATCTCAAATGTATTACAAACATTTTAAACAGACTTTCAGCAATTATGGCTACATCTTATCCAAAAATCACTGTTTAGCTTAACTCTGTTTTCCATCCATGTTTTGACATCATAAACTGCTACTTGGTCTAAATGTTGTAGCATATTCTTGCTGTATGTATGTGCATGTTTTACAACATATTCATATCTTATGGGACCCTATTCAAATGCTCCACTGAGATCAGAGCACTACCCAGGTAAACAAAAGCAAATGCAAACAAATGAAATATACATAAAAAGAGAAGAAATTATGTTAGCAATTACACATACATTTTGATAATTACATTACATCCATAAGAAATAATGCAAACTATTACAGCATAAAAGGTGCTTCTGCATAATACATCTTGAACCCCAAGCACATGAAGAGATGCATTAGTGGATTTGTCAAATAGATAACAGATTTTGTAACTAGCGATTAGAAATTCAAAGAAATTAAGCGTGGAAAGGAACTCAGTAGGGCAAAAAACGTTAATACTGTAGTTAACCAAGTTTAAAGAATTATACACCTCCAGATTGGTTAAACAGTATTATTCCCTGGAAATACTCCAGATGCAATTAACTGTTGGTAGGACATCTATTCAAGTCATTGCCAGCTACAGGACCCCCTCCATGAATCAGGACACCCACTCTGCCTATTTCGATCTACTTGAGTATATCAAGATACATCTGAACACCGTGGTTTTGGCGAACTTTAACTACCCATCCATTGACTGGGCAAATTACTCGTGCTCAAACTCACTTTCCCAAAGGTTCTGTGACTTCGTTAACTCCAATACCCTGGACCCACAAGGGGTGCCAATGTCCTGGATATGGTGTTTACCAATATGGGGGACCAATCTAGCACCGCCGCTATGAGGTCTTCCCTGGTGAAATCTGACCACAAATCAGTCTCATTCGAAGTAACTATCGTACCTGCTCCCCCAGCAGCAATTAAACTAAAATCTTCTCCAAAGCAGATTATAATCTCTTATGGGATGGTATAAATAGCTTCACTGCATCCCCCTCAGATGGAATTGGCAACTATGCAGAGTTCTACATCCATGCTTTACACAAACACCTGTATATCTGCATTGACTTGGTCATACCTGATAGGACCAAAACAAGCTCCTCAAGCAACAGCAACCCTGCTTGGTGGACAACTGCCATTAACAGGCTTTATAACAAGAGGAAGAAAGCTGTCTAAGAGTTAGAGGGTGTGAGCCCTAAACTGGGAACACTCCCTTCTCAGCTTAAACAAGCAAATAAGACTTCCAAAGCAAACTATGAATCCAAATTAACTTTGTCAACTAAGGACAACCATAAGGCGTTACTTCGTTACATCTGTAGCCTAAAAGTAAAGGCCCAGATTTGTGCCGAACTGGTAGTTAATGACACCACATATACTTGAGCCTGTGGACATAGCTAACCTGTTGGCTGACAGTTTCTGTGAAAACTTCACTGCCCTGTCCCCGCCACACGTAACCCCATGACATCCCTACCACCTGTCACCTACTTTGTATCTCTAAAGAGCAGGTCATAAACGCCCTCGCTAAGGCCAAAAACACAGCATCTATGGGACCTGATAACATCCCAGGCTGCATCCTACATGGGCTCCAACAAGAATTAGCAACACCACTAGGTACTCTTTTCAGTTATAGTCTAGGCACCAGCTTCATCCCAGTTGAATGGAAAATGGCCACCGTTATTCCCTTGCACAAAGGTGGTGCTTCCACTCACCCTGGGAACTACAGACCTATTAGCCTGACTAGCCTCATCTGCAAGGTCATGGAGGGAATTACCATAGACCTCATCAACAAAGATGTACATAATCTCCAATCACTTGACTCTACTCAGTTTGAATTTGTCAAAGTGAGATCATGCATGTTAAACCTGGTGGACTTCTTTCAGAAAGTTACCAAGGCCCTGGACAAGGGTAAATCTGTGCACACAGCCTACCTAGACTTAGCCAAGGTGTTTGACACTATCCCCCACAAAAGCATCATTGACAAACTCACCCAGCTGCGTATCAACCCTTATATCGTTAGATGGGTCACTAATAGGCTCACTGATAGAACTCATAGTCAAAATGGGGGAATCCACCTCCAGCAGCAGACCTGTAACCAGTGGTGTTCCACAGAGATCAGTCCTGGGACCTCTACTTTTTGGAAGCTTTCTCTGAAGTGCAAGCAAAAACTAAAGGTCTGTGGCTGACAAAGTTTACTGCAAACTGGGAGTGCTCGTATAATCTACAAATTATGTCAACACCCTAAAAGAGGGTCTTACACAAACAAATGATTGGGGCCAAAGTCATGGCCTTAAACTCAATGCAAAAACATAGGCGCCAGAAGCTGTTGAAGACTGAGGGGGGGAAGGTGAGGGGCACTTAGTGATCTAAAAAGAGCAATTTTTTAAAAACTATTTACTACCACAATATAGGTTCAACTTGAAGGACATTTTAAACTTAGCCAGTTTCCTTTTGGGTGCTTGAATTAACATTTCCTGATTGGTAAGTCTTCAGATGATGATAGCAAGATAATAGTATATAGATAGCTTCATAACTAAGCTAAGCCATTTGTGAGCCATTTTGCTAGACCCTATCCCTTGAGAGACTCAAACCATGTACCTTTTGTTTGTAAGGCAAACACTTTAACCATTAGGCTACCCTCCCAACCCGGTTGATGTTGAATAATCACCCAAAGGTCATTAAAATCCACACTGCATTCTTTTATTAGACATAAAAGCTTTGCGCTGCAGACACCTCTATACTTCATCAGATAAAATAAATTAAATAAAACTGTTACTGTTTATGAATTAAGGCAGCAAAAAAAATTAAACAACAACAATTAATCAATTAAAGCAACATTTAAAGTAAAAAAAAAAACCTTTTGATTTGACTATGAAGTTGTATAATAGCCAACCTAGCACCATTTTTACAAGACCGAACCAGCTCATTAATTTCCTGATTGGTCTTACCTATCCCATGGCTGTTAATTGTCTATTAGCCCTAGTGAGAATAAATGTGATCATACTATAGATAATTTGAGGGGAGCGATGCATTATTCAGGAACTGCCTCTATCCATTAGTGGCATGAGGGGCAATCCTGCAGTACATTTTCTATTACCCATCCTTAGATCTATGGTGCATTTGAATACGGACAGGGATGAGCTTTGTTTTACTTGAATGGATAGTCTGTTCTGGAACAGTGGTAGCCTCTGACTCTGTGATATATATCCATCTCTCCACAACATTCAGTTTAGATACCTGGACTGAGTATTTCAGATGCCATTTGACTTGCTGATGTTCAGTAGGTCCTTCTGTATTAGGTAAGAGGATGCTTTGCATGCCAGAAATGTCACCTCTAAGCACTCTGTAGGAAACCGAGTACAGTGATAAATCCTTGAGGTGGTCCATGCAAGACCTAGTGTTTAGGACTTGTATCCTTTTAGTAAGGTATCTCTGTAGATATTCCAATTGTTGCATGGGTCTGGAAAGATACATGCCAAAGTGGGCATTATACAAAATGATTGATCTAATCAGGGCTTTGTAAAGGGGTAGTACAATAACATCTTTAGATCTAGTCACAATCAATTTGTTTATAAGCTGTGCAATATAGAAAGGCTTTCTTATGACTTTGGGCACATATTGGTCAAAAGTTAGATCACTATACACACAAGTTCCCAAATGCCAAACAACTGGGTCAATTCTCATGGGGCATTGGCAATTTGGCAGCTCCCTGGAGTAGATGACTTCCCAATAGATATGATAACGTATTTCTTGGAGTTTAGCTTCAATTCATGATTCTGGCACCAGTTATTGTTTGGGACAAATCTTCCTGCATGATGGTCAAGTCATTTGGGGATTCAATAACTGCTCCTAGCTTGCAGTCATCTCAAACTTAGTCAGCCAAAGCCCTTTGGCATTTCCTTTTACTTTTGAGATGCATATGCCAAACAGAAAAAGTCTCAGCACTGAACCCTGGGGGACACCATTGGTGACTGGTCTCTTCCCTTATTTTGGTCTCCTGCATCCTGTGAGCAACCATACATGTATATTTTCTTTGATTCACCTTCCTGATTGTATTAACCTGATTGTATTAAATTATATTCCTTGTATAATACAGCACCACTTGTTCAAATGTGTTTTAAATCTGTAGTTTGAAACAGTCTTCTAGTAAGCAACAAAACAAAATGTATGAACTAATAATAACAAAACTGCCCAATTCAGAACATTTCCATTATAAAAGTCTACTTCCACACCCACACTATAAATAGAATGACAGCAGTGTAAGCCACAGGCATCTTGCACAGCTTCTCGCACTTATTTTCAATTTTGTTTTTTTTTGGGGGGGGTGCAAAAGGTCAAAAACCAGGGACACATTTTAAACATTGCTTGTATAATTTTGTAAAGTTGCTAGAATAAACTGTTGTGTTACCACCATGCATTTCACTAGTAAGTCTTGAACCAAGGACTATGTATTACAGTCAGAGTAGCATACCACTATGCTAAATCAACAGCTTCCTGAAAAATAGGAAGACTGAAATTTACTGTCTATCATTTAGTGAATTCATTTGTCACTTCTCACCACAGCTCTCAACTCTTAGCACAAAAAAAACTGGGGGAATACAAATTCAGTTCTCACTATAGCTCTCAACTCTTAGCACAAAAAAACTGAAGGAATAACTGTGTCTCAGCGTACTGTTATGCTAAGTATATATTTCATATTTGTACTATTTACAGCATTGTCTGTTTTATGGAAATGACAATATAACATTTAACAAAATTCTAACATATCCCAACAAGAGTAAAAAAAAAAAAGGAAAAACTTGTTTCAAAAGTTGAAAAAAGATACTTAAAGTCCTTCTTGAATTTTTTAGATAGCTAACTATATCTTTCATATTCATACAACTGAAGCTTGTAAGATTCACAAATACAAATAATTCATTTCAAGATGCTGGTTTTCAATAAACTTATTAATGGATTATTTCTCATGTTTGTTATACTGCACAAAATATAAACATAAACACACTTTTTAAGAGAATATTTTTTCTTTTATTAGTTATTTTCCTTTCTTCATGTAAAAGAATTGGGAGGACACTTTTAACTCATGTAAGAGAAGTTTACTTACATATTATGCTTTATGCTTTTCAAAGAATTCATTCGTTTTCTTATGTGTCCTTTAGTCAATAGTGTTCATAGCTGTTTTTTTCTTTTGCTGTTTGAAGTTGGGTGCAATTGTTATTAGATATTCTGAAGTTATAAACATTCTGTATATTTTTAAATATTTGGTCTGTTGTCTTTTATATAACTTTGATAAAAAGTATTCCGGAAAAATATGGTTGCAAATACCATATGACTGTCATAGTAATACAGCTGTGTCATAGGCAAAGGGAACTACCAAGACTGCCATCTTCTTAGATGTACCAAGACAGGCCATAATCCTAAATCAAGAGATCTGAGTATCTGCTGCAACATAAGGCTTACCTAAGCTAAAATGTTGCAGCTTGGAGACATTAACTGCTTTGCCACCTTTCATCTTATAAAGGAGAAGATGCACACTAGATTCAGAAATAAATTAATACTGCTTCACACTGACATTTGAGTCATTAGTAAATAAATGTACAATACAAAAACATATGGTGACAGTGTTACAGGATGATTCCTTCTGGTACTGTGTACAAAAGTATTACTGATTCTTCTGCCTGTATACATATTCCATACGAAGGCATATTTAATAGAGTGAGTTACATAAGTATTCACACACATGCACACACACACACACACACACACACACACACACACACACACACACACCACTAAATACCTTACTAACCTTTACTTTAACCAATGTAGTCTAGCCCATACAGTAAATCTAATCCTTATATGACACTAACTTTAAGTATAACCCACACACATCTGTACATACAGCAAATCTGTCTTCTTACCTAATGTTAATTGTTTATCTAGCCCACGCATGCGCACACACACTTACCTTACTTCATTCCCCACCGACAGAACTCACCCTGTATTCTCTTCATTTCACCCTGAATCCTTGCAGCACTCATCCATGTCGCTCCCGAAACACGTTCTTCATGTCACCTTGAATCCCATTCATTTCACCCGAATCCCTGCAGCACTCGTCCGCGTCGCTCTGTTAATCCCTGCAACAGCCAGTACATCCCTCCCGTTCACATTTGAGCTGGTCAGCCGGAAATGCATGAGCTCCTTCAGCTCAATTCCGGCAGGCTGGTAGAAGGAGCTGATGTAATCGTGCAGGCTGGAATCCCTGAGAGAGCTGATGTCATAGTGTACGTGATGTCAGCCCCAGCTGCAAAAACTTAAAAAAAAAAACAAAGATCGGACAGGCCATGTAGTTGCTGGATCTGCTGCGGCGCCCTTCCCCCCTCGCTCTATGGTTCCGGCGCCTATGTGCAAAAAACTGTCTTATCATCCCTTTCCATAAGAGCACTGTTCCTGCCAATGATCACATTAATGACAATACCCTAAGTATGCACTCAGTGGTGACAGACCTGGACCCACAGGTTGACAGCAATCTTACCTTTGATCATCATGTCCCCATAGTGGTAAGAAGGGTATTCTATATTGCTCATCTCATAAGGAAAGGCATTGCCTCCAGAAAAAAAAAAGAAGTTATAACTTCCCTGTAATCTTCCCTCATCAGGCCAATAATTGTCTACAATGCCCCTTTTGGTATGTACCTTTCCAGGCACCTGCAGCAATTGGACAAACCATAAAGGTTCCTCATAAGGAAAATACAAAGTCTTCAGCATCTGTCCTATGTGGATCATCTGAAATCACTGTCACTTTCTACTGTTTCATACAGACTACTTAGAGGGGATCTCTGCCTTGCATATAAGACAATCTCTGACCCTGCTTTACTGGAAGTGCTGCATATTCGCAAGTCAAATGGTACACAGGTTACTCGCTCTAACAACCTTAACCTGGTATGTGACATTAATAGAACTTGCTGGTGGGACAGATTTGTCTTCCAGAGGTTACCACACCTTTGGAACAGACTCTCACTTAATTTCAAACAGAGCACCTCAATGGACCTCTTCAAACGCAATCTGGATGATTGGATGGGTAACAGTAAATTCGCCATGGGGGCTCCACCTACATCCTTCTTGGACATAGACATTAGGCGCAAATCATGGAAATAAGGGTAGAACTTTGCTAAGATTGTAAGGGCCCTAAGGCTATTAGCCTAGTAACTTCCTATGATCATACAGTTTATATTAGAAGTATAGAGGCAGGGTGGCAAGCAGGTTACAACTCAGTACTGGTCACATGCATACAGATCTATACAACCCATTCTACCTCTACACTGGTCAAAGGTATCTAATTTCTGTTCCAAGGTGCCACCGAGCCTCATGCCACACATCATCATTTCATCTTACAAGTGGCTGCAAGTGTATAAGCTTTCTTTGGGTGAGTGAGTGGAACATAGCATGCTGTATTATGGCTGCCATTTTTTGGTATTCTGTGTTAACAAAGGAGATGATGTCTCCAATAAACAAGCTTGCAGTTTAGGAGTAAAATTAGTCTATAAATACCACACAAACCTTACCAGAAACAAAAACAAATAAGTGAACTAAAACCTCCTATGTTGTTAGTATTAGCAGAGCTTAATTATACTTGGAGTTGCGGTTCCAGGTAGAAACTGATGCATTCTGCTCTGCTATATTCATGGTATAAGAATTTCCTACACTGGCAGTAAAGTTCAAGACATATCCATAAATGTTATTACTGAATAAGCTTTTATACAAACCAAGTCTTTATGCCAAACCCAGAAATTTTCAACATGGACAGCTTGAACCAAAGCCTAAACAGAAGTGACAGCTACAGAAATGCATCTTATTGGTTTGTACATTGCAACCTTTTTTCAGAAACTGCATGACCTGATTTTTAGATGGAGAATGACTGGAAAGAACAATGCTGCTGATGTGTAGGCATTTCAATATGTGAAAGACGAGTGATAAAAGCAGGGGGGTGTTTTGCAGCTGTAGTACTGATGCTATAGTTTGAGTAACCTATGTAAAAGGAATGCATGTAGGAAAACATAATCCTGAATGAATCAGTGGTTTCGAGACAGGTGAAAATGATTTTTTTTTCAGTAGTCAGCAAGCATACAGCACACACTGGTTAGTTGTCTGAGACACTGCTAGGGCCAACTGGACCCTACATTACAAATATTCTAAGGTTATGTTAATCCTGGCATGAGACACTAAGTCACAGGAGGTTTAGCTTGAACTTGGAACTGTTTTTATACAATTACCAGATCTCAATACTGCAGAGGAACACAGCAGATATATTTTGTTACTTTCCTATTTAGTCATTTACTATTCAAAGTCATTCAGGTGTTTTCAGTGACCTGGACAGTTTATGGTCTTTTCATGTTTTGTCTTGAGTACTGCAGGTTTGGAAAGAATGGGATACTCTACAGCAAACCTAGCATCCCTCAAAGAAGACTTACACGGAATAGTTTTTATAGCTTTCAGTTAATCACCTTAATGCATTCTGAAAAACATTAAACAGAACCAGTAAACACAAATTACATCAGATTAGTTCCTGGGTTATTACTCAAGTCATACATGCATACATACATGAGGAGTCCACTTATCTAACACTTTTTATAATGGTCTATTAATTCAGTACTTGTATTTGTCTTAAAACTACACATACACAAGCGCTCACGCACACAAAGTTTCACTTAAATTACTCAACAGCTTTTCTGCCTGCTTAATCTGGTCAACGGAAACTTGTCAACTTTTGTGGGAGACTGCTATAGTACTAGGAATGGAGAGTATGTCCTTTCTTTGGTATTTTGCCATCTTGGAGTTGATACATTTTAGTAGCAGTGGTGGGTGAGGCGCATGTCCCCTGCAAGAAAATTTGTTTTTTTATTTTCATATTCCAGGGTTATGTCTCAGAGCACAAGCTGAAGACAATTAATATTCTTTTTTCCCCCCGTTTTCTTTAGTCTGATGGTGTTTTCATTGCTAATCTAATGAAGTTTCCATCAACTTCAGTAGATCTACATAAGTATATAAGAATGTTAACGTACTCTGGTAAGAAATGATGCTACATCCAGAACTGTTTCCTTCCTTGTGGCCACTGTTTGTTGAGACTGGCTACAGCTCTCCACTACAATGAAGTGGATAATGGCTAGATGTTACCACACTATTAGTGTGTGTGTGTGTGTGTGTGTGTGTGTGTGTGTGTATATATATATATATATATATATATATATATATATAAAACTCCCCTAGTAATTATATATACCAACTCAGAAGTCGCACAAATGCGGCAAAAAGGGCTTAAACCATTCTGTAGTATAACTGACTTTGTTAATAGTTTACGTTTGCATTTTAAACATGAACGCGCACACACACACACACACACACACACACACATATATATATATATATACACGTACATATATATGAGTCGCTGACGAAAGATCAAATGCTCAAAACAGTGAACGTTAGAATATCAAGCCTGAATAACTGAAAACCTGAAAGCTCAAAAGGCACACCATAAATACAATCTGCTTTTTTGCAGGGGGGCATATTTATGTGGAATTATATGGCGTGAGTGACCATGAATCTCTCAATCAGTAGTCTGTCAGCAAGCAGTAGTGGTAATGGTAGTACAGGTTAGGTAGTATACAACAAACTGCCAAAGGTGAGAATGCTCTACATGACATTGCTCATACCAATGTTGGAGAAATAGCATCTCAGGTAATGTCAGCAATGTCTCTGTAGCTATACTATAATCAGTAGTCGTCATAAGTCATGCCATCAGATTCCTGAACCACCTTTCTCTGACACATGTGAAATAAAGAATATCTGAGCCATCCCTACCTTTGACATCTGCAATACTCCACCTGCTAGATATCCCTGCTGCCACATTTTGGCATACTGGTAGTCAACAGGTTCACAGCTCACTAGCCCACATACTAAAACAAAATTCCATTTTCTGTGTGGGGGGGGCTTCAGATTGTATTGATACAAAGTACCTTGTATGGTATAGTCATGACAGCATAGCATGACTCAAAAAGGTTCCTGTTTCACTACAAATGCACATGTATAATGCACTACTCACACTTACAAGATGACTATCATGCATATGTTCATAAATACCCCCATTTGAACTTAATCTTAGTTTTCCCCTACATAAAATGCATTGTGACTGCAACTTACCATGTAAATTAGTTAATTAGTAGTTACAAACAAAAGAGGTGGTGATTATGAAAACTTTTTTAGAATAAAGGGAGTGTTTTTGTCAAAGCATTCTAACTTCCTACACATCACCACTGGGTCTCAATAAGAAATATTCTTTAAAGCCTGCACTGAGTCAAATGTGACTGTAACATAAATAACATTTGTGTTCAACTGCTTTAATTAACGGTCACATTAGCATATTTATGGTCTGTTGCAGTAATGAGCTGTAATGCTTGAAGACATGGCTGTGAACTCAAACACTTGAACTTTTCTATTTTTATAACTTATGTTAAATGAATGGTTTCTTAAGCAATTTTTTTGTTTGTTTTACTTTGGTTATAAAGATTTCCCAAAAAAAGTTACAACCATTTCTGAATTTAACTGCTAAGCTAATATGGAGCTCAAAACACACTTCCTATAGAACAGGATCAAATAAAACACTAGTACGGGTTCCTATTACGAAATCGAAGAGGCTGAACATCGAACGGCTTTAACGTCGGAAATGCTGTTCAAAGATGTGCTTTTTGTAAGATCGCAGTACAGTGAAAAACGGAATATTTCACGTTTCCTCACTGTAGTGTGATCTTGGAGTTGGCATATATAATTAGCAGAGTGTACAGCCCCCCTACAATAGCGACTTTGAGGTCTGGCATTTTCGGCCTTTAAGCCATTCGATGTTCAGTGTCTTCGGTGTTGTAATATAGATCTTGCTAATATAGCTGCAGAGAAGAGTTGTGTGTGATAGGCATATTTAACAAGCTGTCCATCAGAGTCGATCAAAGGTGCAGAGTAAAGATGCTCCCCCAGATTTTATGTGCTTTTAAAACATAAAACCTTTTAATTTGTCTAGAAATAATTAACCTATAAAATTTCATTTCAGTCTCTCCTGGTTTGTATCTACATACAGAAGTGTACCTTCTTTGACAGGTCTCATCCTTAAAAGTGCCTCTAAATATGTAGGAAATATAAGATGCAGTATCTTAAATGTTTCTGCAATAAAGCTATTACCCTAAGCTTTTTAGTGTCCAGTACGAAAAAAGGACTTTACTGCATACTGATCCATATGTTTGCTTGCATTCTAATTCTCAACTTTCAGTTAGTAAGTTTTTGCTATGAGAAAATAAACAGATTCTGACATATTCTGAATAATAAAATGATTTATTTCAAATATCAAGTTCAAATTATTTTAAAATAAATGTTTAGTTCAACATATAGCTTAATACTCCTGTGGGTGTTGCTGCTTATACAATGGCAGATGGAACACACATCCTTACAAACTAAGTAGCATGTGAAATGAAACCTTTTAACATTTTTTTAACTAAGGGTTACTTTGATGTAATAAATCTGCAAATTCTTCTGCTGAATGGTCAAAATTCTGTAACATTTGTGGGAAAGGTATATGTGCATTACATCACTAAGAAATAAACAATTTACATTATAGTCAAAATTTGTTCTTTTCAGAATTTATGGTAAAATTGCAGAGTTTCATACCTCTCAACTGTACAGATTTTCACAGAATATCCAGATTTTGGCCTCATATTTTCAGTCCACCAGCGTTTTCCGGTAAATTAGTAGTAAATAAGTAAAGAGTGGATTTCAAAAATAATGAGACATTTGAGTTTCAGACTTCATATCCTTCAGAAAATTCATGCTAATGCAAAATCTGTTATTTCTTGTTTAGCTTTTTCTATCACTACTGAAGCTCCTCTTGCAATTAATATAGGTACTCCTCTTTGTCTTTGTCCCAGGTATTCCTCTGAATAACCATCCTGAATACCTTTATCAAATTCACATGTTCAGTCCTTTCTAAGTGTGTCTCTTGTAACATAGCTATTTGCTCTCTACATTTTTAATATAGTTCACTACTCTTTCTTGTTTGTATTTATCTGTGAAGCCATTTACATTTAAAGACATTAAAGAAAGCATCGCTGTATTAAAAACTAATTATTCCCAACTTTTATGCATAACATCTTTTTTGCTAAATGTCTAGTTCAGCTTTTCTGTTACACGCATGCACTGCCACGTTGAACAAAACCTGTTATTCTATCAACTTTCTAAGCTTGTAAGAGCAATATTTAAAAAAACTGTCCCTATTTTGGGCCTTTGTCCAACTTATTTATGGCTTTGTCTAGATTTCTTACTCTAAGAGGTTGAGAGGTATGGGTGGAGTACAAATGTCATTTCAGATGAAGCAGTCCAGCTGGCATTTGCATATTTTACAAATTCCACAAGAGAGTGTGTGTGTGTGTGTGTGTGTGTGTGTGTGTGTGTGTGTGTGTGTGTGTAAAAATCACTATACACCTCTTGCATCCCCAAACTGATACGATTATCTCTGTGGCTGCTGTAACTAAGGGAAAGGAAATTTCACCCATCTATTTCCAAGTTTTGTTGAACTACATCCATTAAGGGTATGTATTACCTCGTTTCCCTCTTAGTAGTGTCTCACTCCCTTTATCATATACAAAATAACTATGGCTGGAAACATACTTCCCTGTAGGGCAGACATAAAATCTAGTTCCATAACAAAAGTTATCCCCTACCTCAATGAAGGTACCTCTATACAGCTCAGAGGAGGCAGTACTTTCCATTGCATTATTTGTCAGAGTGACACATTCTTTTGCTAGTCCTGTTCTGCCAGACTACCAAGTAGAAGTGTGTCTAGCAGTTTAACTTACAGGGTAAAAGCTATTAACAAGCTCCATCATGTAAGCTTTGAGTGTGAGTCTCTCACAGTCTTCATCTGAATACTGCACAAACATCAGCATGTCACTTAACCATAGCAGTGCTACATGGTCACTCTAGGTGGGTATGGATAGTAGGTTTACCCAGTTTCAACAAATAATTCAAAGTTACCAAAACATTTTTCTGAACATATAATAAAAAAGTTATATGTGTTTTAACCATTGGTTTTAAAGATTTACAACTAATTTAGTTTTCATTAAACACATTCAGAATAGCAGGTATCAAAAATACAAGGGATCACAACTTCAGTATATACATACATTCCATCTGCATGTGTTATTTCTACAAAAAATAGCAGAACTGGTACAGACCTGCATGAAATACAGTCAATCCTAAATAGGAACAACACTGAAAAGGCCCTCATTACAGAGGCAGGTAACAGAGCTTCTCTAAGCTGTGGGTGGGTGGATGGCAACGTTCAATGAATGTCACTAATTTTAATCATATCTGGACCACATGTGCAGTGTGTGACTGGGGATCCTGAATATGAAACAGAACCATTCGTCATTCTCTTACTAAAAACAGCACAAAGAGAATTTATCAAATAACAGTTTTAACATGGGTATCTTAATTGTAATAGTTTATTAGTGCATCTACAGATAAAGTCAAAACTGAGAATCCATGTTCACAGTCAAGGCTTCTTTTTAGGCATTTATTAATGTGTACTTTCTATTTGTCAGACTGTTTTCTAAGTCGGTGTGTATGTTACTGCTCCCTATGTGAAATAAAATGGAGCAGGATGTTATGAAAGTCTGCAGACAGAGCTAATAACAAGCATGAGGTCAAAGGGTTTCTCAATTCAGTCTCCTTTAGGTTTCTGTATTCTTAAATAGCTCAGATACTGCTTTCTGAACTAAGTTTTTAAACATAACAGCTGCACATAAACCAAAGAACTCTGGATGCACACAAAGTTCCAACTCTTTTTTTCAAATGCAAAGAAGTAAAAATAAAAAAATGAAGGCCAGTTGCCTGTATGCAAGAGTACTATGAAACCTATTAAGCTGGCAGAAAGGAAAAATCATGCATAAGGCACAAAAAAGAAAAAAAAAAGATTAATAGTTTATTAATTTGTTCAGTAAAAAAAAACTAAAGAGGTGATATCCTACTGAAACAGCAGTTGCACCCTCTAGAAACTTTTTCACCTTATCTTCCGTTTATGTGCAATAATAATATTACTGCATCAGTTTAAGTGGTTGATATTATTTTCTAATTGTTCAATTCTACATTCTGTATTCATTCCATTTTATTCTGCCTAACTTGTGTGATGATGTGAGGTAGTGCCAACTATGCCAAGAGGAATAGGGCAGTGGATGTGGAGTTTTGTAAAGAATTACATGTCATTTGTATATCAAACTGATTTATACATGTGCTTGTGTTGTAAGGTTGCTTGTGTTAAAAAATGTAGCAACGCTGGACAGAAAAGAAATACACCTGTATGTCAAACGCTGGGGAGAAAAGAAATACACCTGTATGTCAAACTGCATTGTAACTGTTGAAATGAATATACTGGAAGAAGAACAGGTTAATCTCAGTCCAGTTAACTTTGATAAAATAACCTGAAATTAAATTACTTGGTATAAATCATAAAGATTGCATCTCACAGGTCTGAATACAGCCAGATACGCAACATCTGTGAAACAAGAACTAGGAATCCTGCTGTATTGTCCTTAGTGGTGAACTACCTGCTACCCTGGAAGGGCAAAAGTGCTGAAACAGTTTTATAGCTTCCAGATGCTGTAACACACCTTAGCAAAGGTGTGTGTGTGTGTGGTATTGTAGCACATATCTACGAGACCCTGGCTCAGATTCTAGTAATGGGAGTAGTGTGGGAACCACAGTCAGGTGACCAGATGTGATGTCATTCTGTAATCCAACACCATAACAATGCTTTAATACTAGATGAGACAGAAGTTTCAGGGCAGTCTGTTTGTGAAACTGACAAGAAAGAGCACTCACCCACTTGACGTTGCCTTGCTCTAAGTAAGTAGGAAATTGTATTTCTTTAGTTCACTCAGGAAAATATAGTGAGATTAGTTAAGTACTGTTTTTCTGTATCTGTGTGAATCTTGGGTCTATATTAGATGAATAAAAGTTCATCTTACAAACGCTCACATGAGCGAATACTGCGGAACTTGAAACCGCAATTGTAAGAGCATGGTACAGTGAGGATGGGAATATTTGCCCTTTCCTCACTATAGTGCGATCTCAGAGTTAGAATATATATTTAGCAGGGGGTGTGGGGGGCACAGTCCCCCACAATTGCAGTTTCAAGTACCTGGATATTTGCTCATGTGAGTGTTCGCCAAGATGAACTTTCGTTCATCTAATATAGACCCGTGAATCTTTCTGTGTTATTTTTAATATTTCCTGAGAATGAAAATGGTGTTTATTGCAAATAGATGTTCAGTATTTTCATGTTCTTTTATTATTAAATATAATTAAACATTTCATTGTGGCTGGCCTTTCTAAGAAATACTTAACCTCTGACAGCACTTATATTTATTTAGTGATGCTGCGGCATCATGCTCCTGAAAGTCTTGCTGTTCGGACAACATTATCTTTGGTATTAGCATTAATTTCACTTAGTATAATTCGATACCCCGTTAAGAGCCTTACAGTAGCTGGCTGGTGGCACCGGAACTACCTTATAGCCTGGGTAGAGGTGGTAGAGTGGGTAATGTGTGTCAGCCTCTCTCAGGGGTGTGTGTGTGCATGTGTGTGAGAAAATGAAATCTCAGAGAATGTGTGTGTCAGCTACTTGGAACATGGACACAAAGCTCCTTAGTGGTCAGTGTATATTCTTATTTGGGGCCTGGAGAGAGAGTCCAGCCCCAGGACTGGAGTGTGTTCCCTGTGTGCTTGGTGCAGAGAGCTGCATCTGAAAATACTCTACGTGTTTATTTCTCTCAAAGTGAACATTCCCCCACCCATGTCCGTGGTAAGGATTGAGGCTACTTGATCACTGGCCCAGAGAAGGTATGTCACAACTTGGATGGACTATCTGGCTAGGCCCATCTTCAGTGGAGTTCCAGGGAGAAAGGATTCTAAGTTTATAGATTATGTTATTACTACACAGTTCCAAACAATGATTATAAAAACTACAAAGCCAGTTCTAATAAACATTTACACCAATTATTCCGGTTTCCATATATATTAAGAGCACAGACTGGAGTAGCAAATACATGTTTAAATGTATAAAAAAATTACATTACAAGTCAATACCACTCAACTGTCCAGATTTTTGCCTATTCCTCATAAAATGTGTGGTCTTCTCCAACTCATTGAAGACTTAAGTCAATAAATAACCCAAGACATTTGAGTTTCTGTCTTCATATCATCCACAAAACCAATACTAATGCAAAACATGCAATTCTGTCAACTTTCCATCACTGTAAGAGCAATACTTAAAATCTGTCCCTGATTTTGGGCCTTTATCTCCTCATTCTTTTTGGCTTTGTCCAGAATTCTTGAGCTAATATGTTGAAAGCCTACCTCTTCTGAACTGTATCTCACTGTGAGGAACATTCTTCATTTGGGTCTTTAAGAGCTCATTTTCTTCTAAGTTCAACACTGAAAGGGTCTGTCATGCATTCAGTGTTATACAATATTTTAACTGATAACCATGGTAAACAGTGCTGAATCATACTGATTCATCAAAAGAACTTTTTTTAAGTATAAAGTAGCACATTTTAACCATCATGTCATCTTCCCAGTTGAAGATGTTTGTAGGCCATTTTGGAGATGGCTGAGAGGTACGCAAGTCCCTGTAACAAACATATAGTTTAGATCATGTGATTTCTCTGGAAGTACAAACTGATGTATCAAGTTCAAAGGATGCCTATGCTCACAGAATCAGAGCTGTTAGTGGAGGGAGAAAATGGCACATCCAGTTCAGAGGATATTGTAGTATCATACACAGTTAGGAAGGGCCGGGCTGCTCATATGCATACTGAACCAAATGGGTGCAACAGGGCCTGTAACTCTGAGTAAAGGAAAAGAATCCGTGCATTACACAATGATGAATGCCAGTACTACATTTGCTGTCACAAGTGAAGCATTTTAGTGTTTCGTGTTTGGCATAAACCATAGCAATTTCATGTTACAAAAGTAGCATGCAGTTTGCTACAGTTTAAAAGTAAACTGGAGCTTTTCAAAATGGTACAAATTGTAGGAGCTGCTTGTTAGAAATGTAGAAAGCAGTCTAATACAATTTAAGAGAAGAGCTTTTGTAGAATGGAAAGAATGAGAGACCTGGCTTGCTCCTTATAAAAGGAGCATCACAGCAAGAAACAGACGTTTTCACCTTTCTGCTAAACTGAGGCCCACAGTTGCTAGGGCTGGACCAAAGGAATGGTAATGATAAAAAAAATGTGAAGATTGTCCTAATACGTAAGGTGCGACTATCCCAGTTTAACAGACCCAACTGAGATGTGAAATAAGTGAAGAATAAAAAGGTCTTTGTAAAGACAGAGATTAGTATCACAGGAAGGGTACAGTGATAGGGGCAGCTACTCCGGGCACCAGCTTGCAGGGGGGCAATATTCACCAAAATGCTTTTAGGTTTTACTTTTTTGTCTTAACCATACAAATATACACTCTCATCTACTTTTTGAAGCTTCAGTGATCCTGGCTGCTTCCCATCCCTTTTGGCTTCATACTAAGTATGCATACTCTCATCCTGATGTTTTATGTAAGGGATGCGCTACAGGCTCCACCCCAAAGGCTTTTTATTGGATAGGGCTATCAGGTTAGTGGTGCTTTATATTTGGCCCAACAACAATGGTAGCAACTATAATTTGAAAAAAAATTGATTGGTGACAACTTTATTACATTGTTGCTGAGGAGGAACAACGAACAAATTTTTTAGGATTGATGATTAGTAGTTCTTTTTACTGGGATGGGACAGGAAACCTGGGAGATTCCTTACGTTCCACCAGGAGAAAGAAAGAAGCATCTTTAGACAGACTGAAAAGCAGTGTACAATACGTGTGGAATGGGTCATTGCAAACAAATTAGCCTTCTTATCCAATAAGCCACCCAGCTACCACAGTACAAGAGAGAAACGAGTGAGTGTCACTGTATTATATAACTGTCTAGGGCCCTTCTCCTTTTTTATGCTGTATTACATGATCAACTTTGCTGTCAGTTGTTTTGGGACACTGGGAAAATATGGACATTTTTGTTTTTGTATTGTGGACATGGACTGCATAGACAATAGGAATACTTCATGGGATATATTGCAAAACTCGATTTTAAAATATATTTATTTCCTTTTTACTGGTAGGAAAAAATCAGTTGGAATTACTGTGTTATATATATTGCACTGTGCTACAGTGAAGGGAATTTAGTTTTACAAGTTTGCACCTTGGTTGCGTTAGACACAACTGGTATATGGTGATACAAAAAATAAAACTCATTGAAAGTGATAAAAAAAAAAAAAATTCATTGAAAGTGATACAAAAAAAAAAATCATTGAAAGTGATACAAAAAAAAAATCATTGAAAGGGATACAAAAAAAAAATCATTGAAAGTGATACAAAAAAAAAATCATTGAAAGTGTATCACATTTGTCCTTGCATGTGTGCTGAAATGCACTGCAGGTAGTCATAATACCTCTGACGTATACCTCATATGAGGAATGCTCCCAGTTCTGAGTCTTAAAAATTTTTAAGTGATATCCATGATAAACAATACTGAATCAGAGGAATTGATTAACATTACATTTTTTTTGTCCTTAACGTGGCCGTCAGCCCATTTTTATTTAATTTAATTTATTTATTTAGATACCGTTTTGAGTTAGCATGGGCTGTATATACTTTTGAGGAGAGCAGATAAAAATATCTGCAGTAGTACATGAACAAGGGATGTATGCTGTCTGATCTTGGGGCTGTCTACACGCACTTGTTCAAACAGTGGTTTAATGCCATTGCTTTGGGTGTGTTTAAAGTAGAAAAGTGGAATATAGGGAGGTGGTTTTGTAGAATAGTCCTGGCAAGCGATGCAATAGTCCCTTTTTAATCCGATAAGCAACATTTCACTGTTTTCTAAAATATTCTACAGTGTTTTAAATGGTCAAGAAATCTGGTGCAATGCTACAGTGACCAAGTAAGATTTCTGTGTCATATTTGGCTTGGTGTCAAATGGCTTTAGTTTAGTCAAGGCTATGAATTTTTTTTTTTTTTTTTTTTTAATTTTTTTGACTTACACTTTCCTGCAGTTGACCATCAGCTGATCCAAAATACCCTTCCTCATTAATCAGATCTACTGATTCCTTGAAATTTCTTGAACCCAACATGGGGCAAATGAAGAGAATAAAATACCTCCAAACAGCATCATGCATACTAACAAGAAGGATTATTTGTTTATGTCCTATGTTCCCATACTGAAGCGCATACATACTTGTCTAGGGCACAGACATGTAATGGGCATGCTAGTGTATCACAACTCCTCTGTGGCAACTCATCCAACACCTGTCTTCTCTGAAAACAATGCCTCCCCAATGTCAATAACCTCCTCCAGAGATAACCCAAGAGATTAGTCCATGCACACACCCTACCCTCCAGGATGGATGTTCTATTATTTCCTCACACTGCCTCAGTTGACAATCCTGATAAACTTAGGTTGCCTCAGCTATAGTCAACAGAAAGAATGAGAAATGGCAATAGCTCTGTCTAATCCAACATGTAGAGGCGGGGACTTCCAAGACGTCTGTTTACTGATCAACAACTTAATTTCAGTTCTCCCAGTGTGAAAACAATGACGATAAACAACCAGTGATATTGTCAACTTGAGTAAAATTTAGTTACTGACTAATACGTACATTGCCTGGATGTCAGCAAAGAAGAAATAAAGAGGGCCTGAATGAAAATCAACTAGAAAAGGTGAAGTGAAATCACTGACTGGGAAGAATTCTGTAGCTGTTACCCACACAAACTGGTTCAACAATACCCATATTTATGGTGACATGATAAAATATAGTATTTATAAGTATGGATTAAAAAATCATTCCACTATGGCAGCTAAGAGTATGTGGGAAAAGACTGGACAAAAGATAACACAAACTGAGAGACTGGAAGCTCTTGCCTACGGATATGGGTAGCAAGATACAAGTAGTAAAAGGTTTTTAGTCCATTTAATTTTATAAACAGGTCAGGAATATTTATCAACAAGAGGAGACATTCTGGATAATAAAAGTTAAACGAGTTAAAAGATTTCACATGGGAGGGGAACAGAGCAAGAGACAAGTGGGATAAGTTGATCCTCCCAATAGATCAAGGTGGTTTAGGATTGCCTGATTTGAACAGATATTTTACAGCCACAGAGTTAAGACTCTTATACAGAACACAAGAAGAAAGCAATAATTCAAAGGGGGAAGAGATGATGATGAAGCTGGGGGGGGGGTAATTCAAAAAAACGAAAGAATGCGATTTCTGGATGCAGATCCTTAAGGAGAATAACAGCTATACAGAATATTATATTCACAATGTAGCAAAAAGTATACCAAGAGCTAAGCCAAAACAGGAATGGAGAAAGGAGATTCTGCTGATAGCGATGACTGTAATTAGGGTAAAGAGAATAGGCAAGAGGGGAATGGAAATTACTATAGAAAGCTGGCAAAGGAACCAAGGTATTGGGAGTAAATTATTAGAGAGGGAACAGTAATAGAATAGGAAGAGGTCAAAAAGACATCTGTATTACAGGCTATTGATTACCTTCCCTGTCAGGGATTGATAGAGTACAAAGTGAACAGGACACTGGAATCCTAAATGAAGGGCCTGTACTGACTGCGTTGTTAATTCAATCCAGAACAGAAGCTGCTGTTAAAATATGGATAATTAGTTAGGCATATAAAGTACTGCATGACATCTACAGGCATCAATCAGAAGAGGTCAGAAAAGATTGGGGAGAGACATTAGATATGCAATTCACAAAGAAAGAATGGGAAGACATATGTAAGGCTCCCAAACATACAACAAAATCTAGAAGATTGAGGATTTTTGCTTGGAAGTGTATGCACAGACACTTTTACACTCAGAGGGCTGTCAAGAAACCAATTACTAGAAAATGGAAATCAAAACCTAAACCAACTGTACTTGTAATAGTGAATAATGTGACAGAGATAAAAGAACAGCAAGTGGAATCTCTAGAAAATAGTGGAAATTATGGGAACAATACATGCAGAAAAATGTTGTGAAGGAGAAATGAGGCTAAAGAGAAGGCAGGAAATGAACGATTTATGTAACATTGCTTTGACTATATGATATACAACAATATATGTGCTGTACAATGTTTGTAAATGTGAATTTGTTAATATCATTTGACTGTTTTTATATAAATGTAAACTAGTCTATGTCAAAAGTGAGAATTCAATAAAGGTGTTTAAAAACATGTAGAGGAGGGAACTAGTCCACCTGACCCAGAACAGGGCTGAACAATTTCATGCTGCAACACCACATCATGGAGTTGACTGATATTTGATAAATTCCACCTGACAAAAAATGTGAGATTGCAACTATTGGCACCCAGTGTTATGACATATGTCCCCATGTTGCTGAGATGGGAAGCTAGGATCCAGTCTAATTTGTCCATGCTCTCACTGACTCTGCCTATCCAAGGACAGGTGATAAGCCAAACAAGGCCACACAGGTGCATTGAGGGGAGACAGTAGTGGCTGACTGAGGTGTTCCAGTTAGTGATGTGAATATCTTAGTATGAGCATTTAAGATTCACAAGCCAGAGTATTTCTTCAGGACAACGACAACTAGCATCAGGGGTAAATAAATGCTGGAAGTGATGGCTTTAAATTTACTGAGCTGTTTGGAAATCAGTACAGATACCTTGTCTCGTATTTAGAGAGCTGCAGAATGCAGAGAATGCACAAGATTGTTTTTCACAGTCTATTAGTAACCTCAGCACATGTGCAGGTTCACCCATGGTGTAGGATACTATATCCTGGCAGAAGGACTTCAGTATCTTACTGAAAGTAATGCTTAGAGCGTGAAGATTTACCTAGTCATGTAGCAGAGTGCTTTTACTGCAAAGGCTTTAAGCATTATGTAAAAACCTTGAAGTCTTTGTGACAAGACTTTATCTTACTATAATGACCACAGAGAGATGTGTTGGAAGTGGCAGAAATAGTGCTGGGATATATGTATCATGTGGAAAAAGAACACCGCTGTAGATGGGAGTAATAGAAAATCAGGGAAATAGCAACTAATAAAAAAAAAGAAAAAAATTAAGTGCCAAGAGTGTGTGATGATTGAGATAGGCTGGGCAGCTTAAAAAGTTTTACAACAATTTTACTGGACAGAGAGATGCAGAAAAGGAATGCAAATGTGTGCCAAGCCTTGCTTTCCATAAGAAAAACTTTAGACAAAATTGTATACTGTATGTGTATTTCAGATCTCGACATCAATGAAAGATAAAGGAAGGGACACATTAATTAATGGTGGTAAGAAACAAATTAAAAACATAGGTACTAAAATACATACTTCTCTCCACAATCACAAAGGAACAGAGAAGAACAGTACTAGCTTGTATACATGTAGTAACAAGCAAGCCAGTACATCTCACATAATGCATGTAAATAATCTGATGAGGGCAAAAACACAACAGAGTTTAGGAAAATAACTAAGATTAGGTACACAATTCAAACAGCAATAATATTATAAAGGCACTGGCATTCCATATACTGCAGAATGGATTTAACAGTTTCATCACTTGTAAATTAAAAAAAAGATGCATAACAGCAGCATATAAAACAATGAATGTAGATAAATTATTTTGTAAGAATATGCTTTATGTGGCAATATATCCTTTAACATATTGCCCTACTTAAAAGCAAGGTTAACACATATACATCTTACTCTGGCAACATGACTGGCTATTTTTAAGCAAACACAAACATATGCTTTACATAAAAACAGATGGTTATCATAAGGCATTTTTTAACTGAAGAAATGTTATGTATGTACATTTAAATAATATTATAGGTTGTATTTTTTATTAAAAGTTATGAAGTGGTGAATGGTTCAGCCCCAAACACTGACTGTTTTTAATTTAATACAGTTCTTTAATACTGAAATGGCACTTTTTGGCTTAAGTTCCAATTTGCTTTGGCACCATTTGAGAATTTTCCATGGCTGGTCTACCCTGTAGACCACTGCATCAGCCTCTCAACCCAATCTGACCTGCACAGTCCAGCTGCATTAATAGATCATTCTCTCAAACGTTCCAAACTTCCTCCACAGCAACCATTGAGGATAATATATCAGATAAGGTGGGTCAGGATAAAGTTCCCTGCAAGAGGGTGTTGGGGGACCCAGGACTGTAGTTATTTTACTTGCTCAGTATCAATGAAATGGTCCAATGATCTGTGTATGGGGCAAGGGATCAACTTAAGGTACTATATTTTACTTGCCATTTTTTCAGTACCTAGGGAACCCAAGAAGGCAAATAGACCCTGTATAAAGTCTACAAAGTCGGTGAACAGAGGTCAGGTTTGAACTCAACACTATTAGGCATGGATCATAACCACTGACATCCCTTTTTACAGGAGAAAACAATTCTATATCTTTCTTTAACCCACAAAAATTATGAAACACATTTTTCTTTCAAAATAGCTTTCATCAGACTTTATACAAAGGAGATAACACAGCAAACATACTTATGGAAAACAAAACAGTGTTCTGATGTCTTTTCGTAGACTAAAACATTGACTTGCCCTTTGTTTTATACGGCCACACCAGATCAATAATCAATGACAAATTACTAATAGAAAAAAAAAAGCTGAAGAAAAACAATTAACCACATTACAACCTAAATAAGATGAATATAAAATGAAGAGCTACAGCAATGACAGACATAATTGGTAAACCAGGCACACTATGTAGATTCAACTGCTAGTCTGTTTCTTGGTGGCACAGGGGAGTGCAGAAATCAGTGTGTGTTTAATTAGTTTCACACTTTGCTTAAGCATAAACACACAAGGCAATGAAAAATTAAAAATGCAAATGTTACCTTTTGAAATGCTGGCAGAAAAGGTTTGGTGTTAATACTGGAAATACACTTCATTAGGCAATTAAGTATCATTCAGAAAATGAAGTAATAAAAGCACAACGCCTACCTGAAAAGGATGAATTATTTTTGATACATACCTAAAAAAAAAAAAAAATATTTAGCCAACAGAAATAAAGAAAATTATTATGTAATACATGATTATACATATTAACCCATTATAGCCTCACCTTTACAATTAAATAAATGGGTAGGTTCTAATATTATAAAAATATTCAGTTCGACAGGATCTTGTTAGCATGTGTGACCTTGCAGAACATAGGTACATACCGTGCTGCGACAGAAGAAAGGTTTGCTTCTGTCATGCGATAAATAATAATTCAGCAAAAAAAGAAAGGCAGAAGTGAAAGACTGAAGCCAAATAACTGCTGGTTTCTTTGAAATTGTTTATGGTCTGTTTTATTAATAACAGAACAAGCTCAATTAACAATTCATGGAATTAAGTAAAAACGTTCTCTGAATGTTTTCATGGGATAAATTTTGCTAATGTGTCTCTTCCATGCATTAGGTAAGGTACAAACTGCCTAACACATGCCAATGCCATTAAAAAGAAAGATGTTCGAGCCTAAGATTGCCAGGTACTGGATAATTCATATCCAAATTTGCTGAAACCTGTGTCCCACTAATTTAATGGAGTTACTGAAAAAGAAATATATAAAAATTTCACAGCACATATGAAAAGTCAAAATCACTGCAGCAGAGAAAATGTATGTTACAGAAGCCTGACCCTAGACAACCCTTTGTTCTGCTTGCTGATACACCAACAACTTGTACCAAATATACATAATGAAAAGTAATAACCTGTGA
This sequence comes from Protopterus annectens, assembly GCF_019279795.1. Classification (NCBI taxonomy): domain Eukaryota; kingdom Metazoa; phylum Chordata; order Ceratodontiformes; family Protopteridae; genus Protopterus; species Protopterus annectens. The sequence continues at coordinate 897,039,371 of NC_056739.1, forward strand.
ATAATGACATAGCATAGCATCTCCAAACGCAGTTGTGTACGTCCCTTGTACAATACCAGAACACTACACATTACAAGAATACTGATCATTTCCTAAGCTACAGGACTAATCCAGACCAGAATTAATGTTTACATTTCATAGCACATTCCAAACAATTTGCAAGATAAGTACATGGGAGTATCAGTTTAATGAAACTGCTAGTTGTATCAACCAAATGCATGTCCAAGCCATTAAGTAGCAACTCTGTTACCATAATGAGTTGCTCCTTTTGACTGACTTGCTCTTCTGTTTTACATTTGTACTTCTCTGTAGGAGTTTCATACACAATATTTGTATTTTTGTACCTCTGACCCAGGTTATGAATGAAAAGGGTCCCTGTAGCAGTCCCTTTAACCCAGTTAACAAATAAACTAACTAAATAAATAAAAAATAAAACTAAGGAAGAAATATTTTTACGTCTTGGGTATTGAGTCATCCAGATGGGTTGTGGTCTATTTTCAGAAAAAGCCAGGGGACAAAAGTTCTACTATACACATTACATATTAGGAAAAATTTCCATCAACATATTAGTAGCTCTAGTACATAAGTAAACACATCAAAATAAATTCACAGTAATACATGGAAAGTTGTTTTTAACAAACAGAACATAGGAATAAGAAACTGTAAGTTTTAACCCTGACATCTAAGAACCACCAAACAAACTCAGGCAAATTGATGGTAATCCACATTGCTTTAAAAACAGCAATGGAACATTTTGGCAGTATTATATACAATCGAGTATAACGGACCAGTGGTATAAAGTAGTCAACAAGTATGACAAAAATATACATTTTAGCATAACATACCATAGAGGATTATCTGAATCTGACAAACTGCATAGGAAATCTACATTATATTGCAGTTGCAGAAGAAAGAATAATATACAGGAGAGAAGAAGCAACTGAAGCCTGCTAAAACAGCTGCAGTTCAACAAATAACATTCAAATATTTTTAAAAGTATGATTACCTGCATTTGTAAAAGAAAAGGCAGGCAGTTCCATGGAGGACACAGTCTAAACCCTGCAAAATCTCCTGTGTTGCTTTTGTACTTTTAAGAAAAATTATTTATTCCACTTCTCTTTACATTTTCTGTTTAAGTATGGAACCAGTTGACAAAGCTGCTGTGCCGGTCAAGGTTAGACTGCTTTAATTGCCTTGCAGGCCTATAATGTATCAAAGGCCTTCAAGAGGTCTAAGATGATGCCTGATGCCACATTACTAAGCTCTTCTCTAAAGAATTTATTGAGAGTCAGTCGTACCGAGTTAAAAAAATGTTAAAGAAACAGTCCTGAAAATTTTGTAGAATTTTATGTTCCACTGTTTCTGCAAGTAGCTGCTGATGACCAATACCTTTGAGTTTTTTAATAACTGTGCACATAATACAAATAGGTTAAAAACTCTGTATCAGTTGAAATGCCTACCATTAAAATAGGATAATGTCTGCTGCTTTCCATAAGGTAAGGAGAGTGCCCTCTCTGTGGATCAGAACAGCAAGAGGAATAGAAGAGAAAATGTGCTGCCTCTCTCTCTCTCTCTGCCGTTTTTTTTTTTTTTTACATCTTTATTGAATTATCATTTGTGACCCGCGGTGGTGGTGCTGAGGTAGTGTCGCCTCACAGTAAGACGCTGTCCGGTTTGATTCTCAGCTAGAGCGTTTTCTGCGTGGAGACATGCGTGAATGGGTGTACCTTCGTTGAAGGTTGTGCGTCAGGCCTGGCAAGCCAGTACATAAAAATCAACTGCCAATCATTAGCAGACAGGAGTTCCGCTGTGGCGACCCCTAACCGGGAAAAACCGAAAGATACAAACACATTGAATTATCATTTGTGACATAGTTAAAATTGCATTTATATAAAGAAAAACTGTATTAACATGACATGTTCACACATACAAGCATTAAATAATTCAGTCAATTCCTGGCTTACCATAAACCTTATTCCACCTTCAAAACATTTTTCTGCATGCATTGTTCCCAGAATTTCCATCTATGTAATTTACTCCTGCCTTTTTCTAAAGATCCCACTTCCAGTTTATTTACCTCAGTTACAATATTAACTAATTCCAAAAGGACAAAATAACCAACATTCAAACACAGGACCCGTCAAGTCCAATTCAGTCCAACCAAGGAGCTCCTCAAAAAAATCGTTTATTGTCACAAACAGATGAATCACATGAAATTAAAAAGAACTCCAACAAGTTGAAATGCTACGACAAGTTTACCTAGGTTTCGTCTATGCTTTAACAGACTTCATCAGAACTACACACTTTAAGCATCATCACCTCCCTATATACCACTCCCAAGTTAATTGATTAATTAACCCATTAAAAAAATGTATAAAATTACGTAAAATTAATATAAAATTTCAAGCCCTGTATTAAACTGCATGTTTGACAGTATAAAGCATAAAATGTTATTACATATATTATATGAATAAACTCTAAAATATATAAATATTAAAAAATTAAAAAATGTTAAAAAATGTTAAATATTGAATGATAATAAATATCAGATGTATATAAATCTAATAAATAACCAACAGTACCCATAATACAAACCTAGTTATGTTAACTGAACACCATTATATTTGAGGCTTAGCCCAATATATGCCTCAACTTTAATAATGGAGCTAAACTAATATGGTCATTTATTCCTGTATAGGTAGTAGCATCCAATCTAATTTGCCATTTGGTCTCACTAATATCTAAATGGACATCCAATACATGTCCTTGGTTATCCTTAATAATTTGTTGAATGATAGAAAATTTAAATTCATGACTAGGGTTCGATTTAATGTGTCTTGCCAGTGCGTTGGTGTTTTTCTTGTGTCATATCCAACATGTGCTCTCCTACCCTTTCTCATAGAGTGCGACTAGTTTTCCCTATGTAAAATGCGGGACACTGAACGCACCTAGCTAAATATACCACATTCCTACTATAACAGTCAAAATGCCCATTGATATATATAATTTCTCTCCCTAACTGAATCCTATTTCCTGATGTGTAAATATGTTTACATTTATTGCATCTGCCACACTTATAGTTTCCCACCGACCTACATGAATTGGACTTCAATACTGTTTTACCAGTCTCTAATAGATTCTTAAATGATCTATCCTTCCTGTATACGTTTTTTAGGAGGATTCTTTAATCTGCTATATACATTGATGCCCAACTTTAACCCCCCCCCCCCAAATTCTACATATTAAGTTGACAAAGAATTCTGCATCACAAATGTAGGTGGTGATAAAATACAAATCTTCCCCTATAGTGTTTTTATTCATATTCTTAGTTGTAAAATTAACCAGCAATTCCCTTTTGTCATTGTCAATTTTTAATATAGGCTGAAAAATTCCTTCCTTCCTCTTAACAATAATCTCTGCCTTTATAGATTGTACCAGGGAATCTGGATATCCTCTTTTCAAAAACATCCCTGAAATAAATTCCAATTCCTTCCCAAAATTAAATTCATTATTAACCATTCTGGCTGCCCTGACCATCTGCCCTTTAACTATGGCCCTTTTCTGATGGTCAGGGTGCCAGCTTTTGTATTCCAAATAGGAATTTGAAAAAGTAGATTTTCTGTAAATGTTCGATAAGAGGACCCCCTTGTCTTTATCAATCTTCAGATGGACATCTAAATAGCTAATTTCTGTACTACTATGGGTAAATGTAAATTAAAAAAAAATAACTGTATTGTTGATATATTCCAAGAATGCATCCAACTTCTGATTATCACCATTCCAAATTATAAAGATGTCATCCAAAAAACACATATATTTCTGGATGTACTGGTTGTACTCACTTTGAAAGACATATTCTTGCTCCCAAAAGGACATCACGTAGTTAGCATAAATGGGGGCACACGCTGCCCCCATTGCAACTCCCATGGTCTGCTTGTAATAACTGCCCTCAAAGTACAAGAAATTATTATTCAAAACTATGTCCATAAGGAATACAAATATATTTGTTTGGTCATGATCAAATAACCCTGTTTTATTTAACTGTCTCCCTAACCATTCCAGTCCTATATCATTTGGTATCACCGTAAACAAATTACAAACATCCACCGTAAGAAATATAGTGGAGGGAATGATCCTTACTTCATTCAGTTGAGACAAAAAATGCCATGAATCCTTAGTAATATAATCAAACTTTTTTAACCCCCCTTGAAGGTGGTAGTCCAAATATTTACTAATAAAACAGGTTTTGTTTCTTTTCCCATCCACTATAGGTCTAAATGATATATTGTTCAAGCCCTTATGAATTTTAGGGATACCAAAAATATTGCTTACTACTGGAAATTCATTGACCATATATTCAAAATCCATCTCATTTATTTGTCCTTGATATAACATATCCTTTAACGTTAAATCAATCTTTAAAAAGGCCACATGTATCTCATTCATGGTTACTTCTTCATAGGCTTCTCCCGCTAACATCCCAAACATATAGTCTGAGTAGTCATTTTTATCCATGACTACCACTCCATTGCCTTTATCAGGCTTCATAAAACGAATGCTTCTATCTGTTATAAGTTCGTTAAGTAATATTGTTTCTTTATTGGTTAGGTTGTTGTAAACATTTTTCTGTTTACTACACCTAAAATGTTCCCTCAAATCTAATTCACAGACCTTCTCAAAGAGCATCACAATGTTGTTGTAAACAGGGTTAAATTTACTAGGTTTCCTTAATATCTTAGTATTGGATGACCCATTTTGCATAAAAGACATTTTAATATTCATTTTCCTTGTTAAAAATTTCAAATTAATAAGCATATCGATAATATTACCTTTTCTACTAGGAACATATGTAAAACCTTTTGACAGTAATTCAGCATGCATAACATTCATATCTTTACTAGAATAACTGTATACCTTAAAATCTCCATAACTGTTGGTTAAAATAATTGGTTCACTAGGACCTACTGTACAACGTTCTTTAATTATAAGGTCCACCAAGCCACTAATATTTAAATCATCATTCAATATTTCAAACTGAATTCCATCATCATTAATGTCATTATTAGTGTTGTTAATTCATAGTCTGGTCTTATTGAAAAGTTGCGTACCTATAATTTCGCCTTCAAATGTTGAATTTAATTCACTATTAACATTATTATTAAAATTAACTGCATTAAATCCGTTAATTGTCATATAGTCATCGTCAGTGTTGCTATTCGGTTCCGAAGTGGCCATCAAATCAATATTATTTTCGATATTAAAATCAATAATGTGATGGATACTTACATTTAAAAGTGGATCAGCCACTTCCCCCATCCAGCTTCCAACAAACCCATCAACATCCTGTATTACCTCTGTTGATTCAAGTTCCACTGCACCTACAATATTATTTAACCAAACTAGCGTTGCAGCTCCGTCACACACATTAAATGTTCTCGACCGAAACATCAAGGACGACAACTGCCCTGACGTTTCTATCTCCTGTTTTGACGAAAATCCTCTTGTTGTTTCCATTGAGGGCCCCATTTTTTGGGCCTGGCTCCTTGTTCAATGTATTTCTCCTTTTCCTCTCTCATTCGTTGTGCATAATTCCCTTCCCGATTGCGCACACGTTCAGACCACCTCGGGCCTTCCTCTACAGGATAATCGTCATACTGTGGGTGTACATCCCTATGTGGTGACGTCACTTCCCCTCCAGTGGAATTCCAATCATTATTCACAGTCTCCCTGTAACCACGATTACTTTGGATAAGGGATATACCCTCTGGTTCCGATATTCTTCAGTGTCCCTTGTTATTTTTCGTGCTTTTCTTTGAAAAATTGCATAACAGTCATTTTCCACACTATTGAAAATATTGTGGAAATTAAATAATGTTCAAAATTCAAATCATTTAAAATAGCTTCTTCATCTTTTTCCAGTCCAGTCATTAAACGAGCTATACTTTCATCATTATATTTGATCATTATTCTCATTAATTCCATACCTGTTTTGTCAAATAATTTATGTACTTCTCGTATCATTTCCTCATTACCTGATATACTGTTAGGGTATCTCCATAACCGCAACTCTCGAGGAACTAATTCCAACTCGATGTTCCTGCTCAAATAACCATTTTCCAACTGCAATTTTTTCATAGTATGCAATTTCTTTTCAAAGTTTTTCAATTGCTCCGCTAAAGTCAAATTAGGTTTCAAACCTGTTCTGTGGTTAGTTGACTCATCCCGAAAGTCAAATTTGTTGGTTTTCCATTGGATCTTATCCATATAGTTCTCTTTACAAGTTGTCAATATTCTTTGTTTACCGGTCTGCACATTGGCATTCGCCTCCTTGCTGTTAACAGTCATGTTTTTGTCCTTGGGAGTGGGTTGTGTTAACGGCATCTCCAAGCTACCCAAACAACCCACATTAGAAGGTGAACTTAAGGAAAACACCTGTTGTTGCTGCACCAATGATTTAATCTGGTCTGTGTGCTCAGACAATTGTTCGTTAATTTTAATTTTCAATATACATAATGAAAAGTAATAACCTGTGAATAATGACATAGCATAGCATCTCCAAACGCAGTTGTGTACATACCTTGTACAATACCAAAGCACTACACATTACAAGAATACTGATCATTTCCTAAGCTACAGGACTAGTCCAGACCAAAATTAATGTTTACATTTCATAGCACATTCCAAACAATTTGCAAGATAAGTACATGGGAGTATCAGTTTAATGAAACTGCTAGTTGTATCAACCAAATGCATGTCCAAGCCATTAAGTAGCACCTCTGTTACCATAATGAGTTGCTCCTTTTGACTGACTTGCTCTTCTGTTTTACATTTGTACTTCTCTGTAGGAGTTTCATACACAATATTTGTATTTTTTTTTACCTCTGACCCAGGTTATGAATGAAAAGGGTCCCTGTAGCAGTCCCTCTAACCCAGTTAACAAATAAACTAACTAAATAAATGAAAAATAAAACCAAGGAAGAAATATTTTTACGTCTTGGGTATTGAGTCATCCAGCTGGGTTGTGGTCTATTTTCAGAAAAAGCCAGGGGACAAACGTTCTACTATACACATTACATATTAGGAAAAATTCCCATCAACATATTACTAGCTCTAGTACATAAGTAAACACATCAAAATAAATTCACAGTAATACATGGAAAGTTGTTTTTAACAAACAGAACATAGGAATAAGAAATTGTAATTTTTAACCCTGACATCTAAGAACCACCAAACAAACTCAGGCAAATTGATGGTAATCCACATTGCTTTAAAAACAGCAATGGAACATTTTGGCAGTATTATATACAATCGAGTATAACGGACCAGTGGTATAAAGTAGTCAACAAGTATGACAAAAATATACATTTTAGCATAACACACCATAGAGGATTATCTGAACCTGACAAACTGCATAGGAAATCTACATTATATTGCAGTTGCAGAGGAAAGAATAATATACAGGAGAGAAGAAGCAACTGAAGCCTGCTGAAACAGCTGCAGTTCAACAAATAACATTCAAATATTTTTAAAAGTATGATTACCTGCATTTGTAAAAGAAAAGGCAGGCAGTTCCATGGAGGACACAGTCTAAACCCAGTAAAATCTCCTGTGTTGCTTTTGTACTTTTAAGAAAAATTATTTATTCCACTTCTCTTTACATTTTCTGTTTAAGTATGGAACCAGTTGACAAAGCTGCTGTGCCGGTCAAGGTTAGACTGCTTTAATTGCCTTGCAGGCCTAATGTATCAAAGGCCTTCAAGAGGTCTAAGATGATGCCTGATGCCACATTACTAAGCTCTTCTCTAAAGAATTTATTGAGAGTCAGTCGTACCGAGTTAAAAAAATGTTAAAGAAACAGTCCTGAAAATTTTGTAGAATTTTATGTTGCTCTGTTTCTGCAAGTAGCTGCTGATGACCAATACCTTTGAGTGTTTTAATAACTGTGCACATAATACAAATAGGTTAAAAACTCTGTATCAGTTGAAATGCCTACCATTAAAATGGTCTAATGTCTGCTGCTTTCCATAAGGTAAGGAGAGTGCCCTTTGTGGATCAGAACAGCAAGAGGAATAGAAAAGAAAATGTTCTGCCTCTCTCTCTCTCTCTGCCTTTTTCCTTTTTTTTTTTTTTTTTTTTTACAACATCTTGATTGAATTATCATTTGTGACCCACGGTGGTGGTTTTGAGGTAGCGTTGTCGCCTCACAGTAAGACGCTGTCCGGTTTTATTCTCAGCTAAAGCGTTTTCTGGGTGGAGACATGCGTGAATGGGTGTACCTTCGTTGAAGGTTGTGTGTCAGACCTGGCAAGCCAGTACGTAAAAATCAACTGCCGATCATTAGCGGACCGGAGTTCCACTGTGGCGACCCCTAACCGGGAAAAACCGAAAGACACAAACAAATTGAATTATCATTTGTGACATAGTTAAAATTGCATTTATATAAAGAAAAACTGTATTAACATGACATGTTCACACAAACAAGCATTAAATAATTCAGTCAATTCCTGGCTTACCTTAAACCTTATTCCACCTTCAAAACATTTTTCTGCATGCATTGTTCCCAGAATTTCCATCTATTTGATTTACTCCTGCCTTTTTCTAGAGATCCCACTTCCAGTTCATTTACCTCAGTTACAATATTAACTACTTCAAATACGGTTGGTTTAGACTTTGATTTTCATTTTCTATTGTTTGGGCACCCCCCCCAGAATTAAACTTAACAATGCCTTACTATGGCTAGACAATTCAGACATACCCCAGCTCAAAAAATAAATTTCTTAGTTATACCCACTTGCTCACCCAATATTTCTAACAGAGTAGTCTGTATGGAATTTGTAAAGTTTGCCAACTCATTGTACTCCTAAACATAAGTTCTCACTTGTCTCTTTCTTCCCCATCACACCTCCAACATTTCCCATCTACCCATTACCACAGGAAATTATTCTTTGGAGTCTGCTCAAGGTATAAAAATACCTATGCACACTTCCAAGCAAAAATCCTAAATCTTCTAGACTTTACTGCATATTTGGGAGTCATCATATATCCTCCCACTGTTTCTTTGTGAATCGTTTGTCCAATCATTTCTAACCTTCTCTGATTGATTCCATACAATGTTTTATATGCCCTGCTAATTATCCCTTCTTAAAAGCACCTTCTGTTCTAGGTTCAACAAAAAACTCTACTAGTGCAAGTCTTTCACTTAGGATTCCCCTATCCCTTTCTATTTGTCTATACTTGGGAGTAATGTGTTGTGGGGGTGGGGTGCTATGAGCAGAAATTAACTTGTAACTAACAGTGCACAGAAAAGTGAACGTTGACAGATGCAAGGCAAAGCACAATTTGTGCATTTTTAACTTGTTTTGTTTTGGTGACAAGGCATAAATGTAATACAGGTTTTCTTTGAAAAATGCAAAAAAAGTATGCTTGGGTGGACATGCTTTGGCAAGCTAAAATATCCTATGAGGGAATAATTTAATATAAACTGAGAAAAACAGCTTATACTCAAGTAAAAATTGAAAGCTCATGAAGTATTATACAGGTCTATAGATAGAAGAGTTGAGCACCAAATCAAGAATTTTGTGGCTTATACGGTGATATTTGGAAATAAGTAGAGGTAATCAGTGTGTGTGTGTGTGTGTGTGTGTGTGTGTGTAGGCATTTCATAATGGAACAACCTTATGATACATAACATTTGCAATCTCTCTTTAATAATGTAATAACTGTGATTAGCAGCATGGAAGAGAGATTATAAATGTAAGTGTGGACAGGGTAATTGAAGATGGAGGTCGGAGGGAAGCAAAGAGGCCAGACATTATTTGAAGATTATTAGGCTGTGCATATGCAGCTGTGAGTAGTCTCCTCATGTCCAAAAACATAGCTTGCATTGTTTTCATTAGGTAACAAGGTTGATAAAGGCTTGTTAAATTTGCAGAAAAATGGATTAAAATTATAATGCATAAAGTATGTGATCAAAGTCAACTTGGTAGAGCCACAACATTGTCTGTAGGTGCCCCAGGAGCAGTAGGCAGGTCAGTAGAGTTATTACATCAAATATCATTTAATCTTCAAGCAGTGCATTGGTACAGTCTATCTTCTATTAGTTTTTCATATAAAATCACAACATTAACTAGTGCAGTAACAAGTCCAAACAGTTCTTAGCATCTAAGTGATACCAAAAGTAGGCAGACGACAAAGAAGATGGCTTTTGTTTAAATTCTGGAGAAGACCAGCCACGGTACAACCATACTTGACTCACTAGGGGTTGCTCAAAATTCCCTACCACTTAGGAGGAAGGAAACACCAATAATTTAAAATACTCATTAGAGCCATAAAAATGTAAACAAAAAACAATGTCTTTATACAAATCACCAGCAGGTGCTAGGGGGGAAAAAACAGCTATAAGCATATAAACAGCTAAGATCATCTATGTAAGAAACCTACATCTACGTCAAGTGCAGAGAAGTACTTAATATGAAAATATATACCGTAAAACATTAACATAATATACATGCTGCAAGTGCATCAAAACAGTTACTAAAGTATTTATCTTAGAAACAAATTAAAGGAGTGTTTATGTAGTCATTAATTACTATAACATGCAAGCAATATGCAACAGTTATGTAATGGCTGCAACTTAACACTCCACTTCCCCATCCTGGGTCTCCAAGCAGACTCATAATTCTGGTGAAAAATGGCAATGTGCCCTAATAGCCCCATTGCTTTAGTTAGTGCAGAGGGTTAAGTCTGTAAGTTGTAGTTCCTGTGGTACAGGGTTTGATCTTCACTGCCTTCATTTGCTTACTGTGTGACTTTTTGCAAGTCATTTAACCATGCGCTGCTCCTGAAAAGGGACTGTGAATCTAGTAGAAATAGCTGACTAACAAATGGGCATTATTATAAAATTATCTTTCTGCCCACGAGTATTATTATAACATTATCTTTCTGCCCACTTTATACTATATATCTGAATTGTCAGATCCATTCAACTAGTATGAGGGGCTGATCGGAAAAAAAAAATCATCTGATATACAGTTTAAACTACAGAGTGACCATAAAAAGAAAAAAATGCAACTGATGGTATTATCTCAGAAGGTTACTGAACTTGTTCTTAGGCTTCTTATGATATTTTACCAAAGTAAATAGTCTGCTGTATAACTAATTATTTGCTGTGCTTAAGCAGGAACTATACAATGACTGGCCATTAATATTCAAAAACAAGCACGCTGACTGGCCAACGCAGCCAGTGTGCCCGTTGTAAATCCGAGAATATACTAAAGCAAAAAAGTCCAGTCACCTGGACTTTTTCCCATTAATATATCACCTAATTTATTTACTTTTCTTTTTTCCCCCTAAAAAAGAAAACAGAAGACCTGAAACAAACGACGGAGATGGCGCAGACAAAAATAAGAGGATAATCAGGTACGCTCTGCAAAACTAAAGAAACTTACCTGATTATCCTTTTATTTTGTCCGTCCCTGCTCTCCTGAACATAAAAAGTCTCCAGATTTTTTTTTTTATTTTCAATTAAAAAAAAAAAAGGGCAACTCCATTGCTACCACTGCATAGCACTGATGTACTGCGTAAGTGTGGGGAACACAAATCCCATATGCATGGCAGTACATCAGAAAAAGCCCCAGGATACTGGAAAATCACAGTAGGGCAGTACGGAGGCATTATACAAAGACATTATTTAAGAAAAGTAAGTATTTTTTTCTTAAATAATGTCATTGCATAATAACAATAACCCACGGCTGGGTGTGGGCAATGCTGAATTTACACACAACTGGCTTTGTCTGGTCACTTGGGCTTCACTCTTGTGACCAAACCACATCACCTGTGGGTAAATCCAGCATTACCTGCACCCAGCCATGGGTTATTGCTTAAATAAAAGATGCATGTTTTACACATTGCAATGGCGGCAAAAAAGTTGAAAGATGACCAGGAAAATAAATGGCTTTAGGCATTTAGAAAAATTTATATAAAAAGGAAAAAGAGAACATAAAATTTTTGCTACAAACCTACGAAAAGAAAATGAGACAATGAAAGAAAGAAAATGATTTTATGTATACTGTGTGTTACACACAAGTATTGCATGGTACATAAACATACAAATGTACCAGTTAGAGCCACCTTAACTATTAAACAAAAAGGGCACATTCTGACACTATTTTGTCCAATGAACTGGCCTTGGTAGTAAACTTATGACCATGTCAGCAGTAGGTGCAAACTGGGCTGTTAAGCTTAATGACAGTTTTCATTACTGTTCTAATAAAAACAAGAAATCAGCAGATAAAGGAAGGAAAAGAGAAAATAATAAAGCTAAAAGATTGTCAGCACTATGAGTGTAACTCTTAAGGTAATGCATTCACAATACAGAGTGTTTTTCAAACACTAAGGCCAGCCTTCCTGGGGAAGTCTGGGTTTGTTTCATGTGAAGATTAAGCAAGTCTGGAAATGTTGTGCATTTAAAATTTTAATTATGTGACATTGTTTTGGGGATCAGGCTACAAACAGCTAAATAACAGTCAATGAATATGTGCACAAAATAACAGTAAAAAAAAAAGATATTTATTATTTTAAGTCTTTGTGTGTTGCATGGGTGGACTGTTTTGTATGGGGGAGTCCCACAGGACTTTTTTTTTTAAACATCTAGCAGGCAGTCACTATGATACAGTCTGAAAACCTATGAGATAACATGACAGGTACCTTGATTTAAAACATATATAAACAGTGCCTAACTGCTACGATTGCACTGTGGTCCTGTTTGAGGTACTTTCTCCAGTTATTCATTAGCTGATCTTGCTTCGACAGTGCACAGTACAAAAAATATCAGCACTAAAGCAATGGTATGCAGTGCTTTCCTTTCTGGGTGTCAGACTCCTATGGTTTTAAAGACCACAGAGCTTTCAGGTCAGAGGGTCAACCCAGGTATGTAAGCATATGCACCATTCACTTGCTGACTGTAATGCCACCTTAAAGTTTCTGAAAGTTACGCCAGTGAACAGTTCACACTTCTAAAAGTTGTTCTGTTTATACACTTAAGCATGTAGCACAAAATTAACTTAAGTTACTGACCATATGGTGAAATCTACAAAAGCTAGACTGTGTGAATTGTACATCATATTTATGGTAGTTGCATACCTTCTTAAACATTATTGTGCAATTATTTAATAATCTTAGCCTTCAAAGTTTGTATACATTTCTTTTGTAAAACACTCGATATCTCATTATGACATGCAAATGAGTTAATTACAGCACAGCAAAGTAATAGAAAAATACATAATTAAATGTTATCAACCTCACTGTACCGTTCCCTCAGAGCCTACCCAATGGATGGAGTGCAATAACATTCAGGCACCAAAATGACTTCCCGAATTGCAGCACACATACAAGCCCAACATTCATAATCTCAAAATGCACTCTATTTTTACCTGTAAGCAACTGCTGATGAAAACTCCCTGCGTAAAGATTTTGTTAAGACAGAATAGAAAGTATAGTTGCATGTAAGGTACTTAGCAAATCCCCGAGAAGACACTAGCAGTAAGTGATTCACAACCCATCTTTAATGTCCAGTTTTTCTGGCCATTTTTTTCTAGGCTGTGACTTTGCTCCCAAGTAAAACATCAACACTGGTTCATGCTTCCTTTGGTACAGACATAAGTGGTGTGAGACTTATTGACTAGTATAAACTTACACTCTTTTTTAGTAATGAAATTGCAGGAATGCTCAGTAAACAGCACTTTTCCTACTGAAAAAAATATAATCTATTTAAGTAACTCCTTACCGAGTCAGTCTTCCAACCCTAAAACATTCTGCCCTGTTCTTATACTCCATTTTCATTTTATCCCACAACTAGCTAGCCCTTCTAAAGACTAAAGAAATTTCTATTTTCCCTAATCACTCTTGAATAATTTCCACTACCCATTCCTTAAACTCTTCTCTTTTTAAAGGTTAAGTAGAAAACTACTACTGTCTTATTTTTACTTCATTACCCTGCATTGTTATCTTAGCTTTTATTGGTGGATGACCAGAAATAGTCATTGGATGTGTGTTGAAGCTTTCAGTTAAATACAAATGCTCCTGTAAAATATAAGTTTGATCTAATCTGGCAAAGTTATTGTACCTTAGGCATTAATATATACATTCTGTCCGATTCTGTACTACTAAAATCACATCTTCCAAACCAAATATTCTCCTATATTTCTTCAGGTGGTTTATCTACTTCCAGTTGCATTTTCCACAGTGTTTCTCTCTGTTCCAAGTAATTTTTAAAATCACCACCTCTCTGATCTAAGACCCCAACTTCTAGTATGGAAAATAAAAAAATGTTTGTACTTATAGGTTGGTACTGGGCTATTTGCCCGAAGGCATATATTAGCCCAGCCACGTTGTGCGGTATTCACCGCCCCTTTAATAGTTCCCTAGACCCTTGTACTAGCAGCTAGTACCCTTGGCCCCTATCTAGTAGTGCTATTGGTGTGATCCCCGGTGTGAACTTTCTGTTACCCATCCACTCATCAAGGTTCTTCTTGAAGAGTGATAGTGAGGGGCACTGTCTTATGTAGATCGGGACCCTGTTCCATAGTAAGGGAAGTCTCTGCGAAGGGAATCTATCCTTCCAGCATGTTCTATTCATTGTTGTGTTGAGGTTTATATCCCTAGAGCGTGCAGCTCGAGTAGATTTAGTTTTGCTAAGATGGAGCATGTTCAACAATTCTGGGATGGACATGGCTCTGTACGTTAGACAGAGATCACCTCTGAGAAAGTGGTATGCAACAGAGAACAGTCTTAGCTTTTTCAATCATGCTGCATAGGGCAACTGTTTGAGGCCAGTAATCCTCTTGGTTAGGTACCTCTGTGATCTCTCCAGCTGCTGGAGATGTCTAGCCAGGTACATTCCAATTGGTGCATTGTACTCAATAATGGGTCTGATGAGGGAGGAGTAGAGGGGCACCATTACATCCTTAGATTTTGATGCAAACCCTTTCGTGATCAGATGGGTCACATTGAAGGATTTCCTAACCACTTTGGCAACATGGTTATCAAAGGAAAGCTGACTATCTACTTGGGTCCCTAGATCCCTTATTTCTTCTTCATATTTATGACAATCTACAGTTTGCTTGTATAATGCATTTTAGAGTCCATAGTTCTAATACTATAAATATGTTCTCTCATGGGTACAAGCAGTCATCCCCACATAGAACGCATCGCAACCGCTACATAAACTGATATATACTACTCCCTTACTTTTACAAGTCAAATATCCAGGAACTTTAATGGACTGTTTAAAATGATTTACCACCACAAAAGGCCCCTCTAAAATAAACCTACAAAATTACAGTGCCCACACATTCATTCCCACTAATTTACTATTTGGGCATGCTACTGAAGATCTAGTACTATCTTTAAATAATAATCTTTTGGCATTTAAAGAATTGCAATATACAACGTTAGGCTTATCACCAAAGACCTTAACTAAATCACCATTTCCTTCCAAAATCTTCCAGTTACGTTGCACTATATTTCTAATATTAATACTATCAGTCGTCATATCAATAGTACAAACAGCCCCCCAGCCCTTCACCCCTATTCAAATTCTGATTTATATTCCTCAAATTATAACTTAGGAGGACTTTCAAAATGGGGGGATAAATCGATCTCTTATTCAAAATATCATTACTTAGCCACTCAAGATATTCCTTAACATAGCCTCTTTTCACAAACAAACTAGTCATGAAGTCAAATTCTTTAATGACCACAGTGCAATTTGTGGTCATTCGGCTAGCACGTATATACTGCCCTTTAGGTATATTTTCCGATGATTGCTACTATAATGCAAATATCCATTTGTAAATGTCTCTTTTCTATGTATCTGACTTTCAAACTGTTTTAACTCATTGTCCCATTTTAAACAAACATCCCAAAAATTGACTTCATAGCCACAACCCCCTTTAACTAGTTTTATGTACTTAGACCTATCATTCAAGCCAAGAATAAACCTTTCCACATCCGTCTCTGCACCTTCTAAAATGAAGAACAGATCATCAACAAATCTAACATAATAATGCAACACAACCTCCTGTTTGAACTCCACTAAAATATTATTTTCCTGCCATGCCATTATAAAATTGGCATCAGCCGGTGACCCCACCCAAAACACCCCATCAAACAAGAAAAAGTTGTTATTCAATAATAGAGACATTAAATTACATAAAAAATTAACTTTCGGATTATTAAATAATTTGATCTGAACCAAAAACTCCCTTCCTCCTTCCACCCCTTCCTCATGAGGAATACATGTAAATAATGAAATCATATCTAAGGTGACAATTATGTGCTTGTTAATGTCAAAATCAAAAACCTGGGTAAATTCCCTAATTTTTTCTAAAAAAAATCCCACGAATCCTTTAAATACTTAGGCAATTTCTGTACTACCGGATTTAACAAGGAATCAACCACTAAGGCCATCCCCTCCGTAACAGAGTTGGGAGCTGATACCACCAGTATAAATGGTGGATTTACCTTATTTTTATGAATTTTAGGGATGCCAAACAGCACCCCCCATTCTAGGTTTTTCAATTAAACAAAAATTAAACATCTGATAATCCATTTCTTCATTCATCAATGCATCATACAAAAACTTAAGGATGTGTCTACAGCTATCAAAAATTTCTTCATCAGTCGCTTGTTTATACTCCAATATTTTCCAGTAATTTCAACATGCTGTTTTTATACTGTTCAGTTGTCATAACAACGTTACCCCTTTATCAGTTTTCATAAACCTTAAATCCTTGTTAGATTTTAATTCATGTAAGACCCTTCTCTCATCTTTAGTTAAGTTGTCATACCACTTTCTATTTTTATAATTCCTACTTAAAACACACTTCAAAAGATTTAAGCACACCTCTTCAAACATCCCAATGGTGTACTGTAATAAAGGCGTAACACTAGAATGTTTAACATATTTCCCATCACCTCTTATCAACATGTTTTAATAAATATTCTAGATTTAAAGTCCAATACTGTCCATGAGTACTCTGCTCTTGTCAGAATGAAATTAAGCCCATAACTCAATATCCGGTAGTGTTTGTTTGATAAAACTACACCAGATAAGCTCAAAATGCTGAATTCCTCAATGTTATATCTTAAAGTTCACCCATCAAGGACTCTGAGGTTGTCTGCCTCCTTGTTCTCAACGGCCTCAGTCTCAAGGTTTTTTTGTCTTTTTTTGGTATAAAAACTTTGCCTTGCCCCATTTCTATTATTTTTTATAAAACTAGAGCCATCAGTCTCCGATCCGCCTTGCAACTCCCTTTCACCATCCACTAATGCAGCTTCATTTCCCAAAGTAGTAGGAGGTTTATTTGAAACCTCTATTCTGAAAAATGTTGTCATCGCTGCTGAAGATTTCAATTGGTTAGTCGGCCTATCCTTCAAAGTGCTTGCCCAAGTCATTCTAAAGGTAGAACGGTTATTGTTCCCTTGAATACCATTATATTTTTTACCTTTATTGTTGCTACTAGTTGGATCAGACGACTCATAAGTAGTTTATTATGCTTACGCATAATAACATCATTTTCATGTTTCTCAACTTCATTTAATATCTGGTCATAAGTGTTTTCACATTCAAGTTCCATGGATAAGGACAGTACCTCCTTATCCAAGACCAGAATCTCCTCTTTAAGCACAATAATTTTTTTAATGCTATTGTCCATAAGTAATTTCAACAATTTCAGTCCAGCCTCAATAAAAAACTTGTTAGCTCACTAAAAAATGGATTGGCAGCAGTTATACCATTGGAGCACTTGAAAAATCTTAGCCACTCCGGGACGACTGCTAATTCAATACATCTCTCGAAATATTTATTTTCCAAAATGAGAGACCTGTACTTTTTCAGGAACTTAAGTTTATCACACTTATTGCAGTATTCTTCCATTCTAATTTTAGTAGTTTTGTAATCCGCTTGCCCAAAAGGATCATGTTTATTTTCAAGCACTGCACATATATCATTATATTTGAGTCTGATTCTGTCCAAAAGTATTACTACCAGCTCTCACCACTTCTGTTGCTGGTAACGTGGTGATTTTAAAAATTACTTGGAACAGAGAGAAACACTATGGCAAATAAAATTGGAGGCAGATAAACCACCTGGGCTGAATGAATCTATTAATATTAAATGCTTCCTGAAAAATAGGAAGTTAAAAATAAATAAAAAATATAATAAAATGAATAAGGAGCAATGTTCTTTTAAGGAGTCTTATTTCTTTTAATGATGTCAATTGTTTATAATTGTTTTATTGCTTAGGAGTTGGGAAATGTATAAGAGAAGGGATTTTACTGTAATACTGTTTAGTTTTCTGATGAAGTCTGTTCAGATGAAAGTGGAGAAATGGTTTACCTTTGACAACATGATTTTCAACATTTCAAACGGCCCATTGGGTGAACCGAAATGCTGAATTCTGGATGTCGAACATTACCGAAGTTCGAAACTCAGCAAATCAAACAGCAGATTTGCTGAGTTTTGAACTCCAACGTCGAACACAGTGTAATGCAGGGGGGCAAGCCCCCCTGCACCCCCCCATGTTGGGGGCTGCACCACACACACCACCCCTACTTTAATATTCTAACTCCGAGATCGCACTACAGTGGGGAAAGGTTCCATTTCCCGATCCCCACTATAGTGCAATCCGCACCCAAAAATTTTTTTTTCGACTATGCAAAAACTGGAAAATGTCCTTTCGGACTTTTTACTTTCACACGTGCATTACGCAACCTAAAAATGCAGACCCGTTTGAAACGTTACAGTCTAGCAGTAACATTAGGACAGTAGACAAAGACGGCACAGCTGCTGTAATGAAATGTTCTCATTACTGAGATGAAATAAGAAAGATGTCATTAGGCACTATAACTTTAAACAATCCCAGTGGTATATAATATGATGCATACATTAATAGTATGTTTTATGAAATACCACTAAACGGACAAGTTAGTGAAACAAATTCCATTAGTGTGCAGCACAGCACCCTTAATGGCTTATAATTTATGGCCTGCATAAAATACACAAAAATGCTGAAAAGGATCGATTATGCTGAACCATACCCAAGTACAGATATTTGACTGAAACGTTTTCTAGTCTGAACTCAAGACATACTAAACATTTTAGAGTCATTAATTTAGTTAAAATACAGACAAGAAATACTTACAGCAGATATCACGTGTTCACATTTTTCATGAGTTGGGCCGCGGTGGTGCAGCGGTTAGCATTGTCGCCTCACAGCAAGAGGTTCTCCCGTTCGATTCTTGGCTGGAGCGCCTTCTGTGTGGAGTCTGCATGTCCTCCCCATGGTTGAGTGATGTCTAAAGACATGCAGGCATGTGCGTACATGAATAGGTGTTCCTTTTTTGAAGGTTGGGCGTCAGGCTGGCAACTTGGTACCGTAAAAATCCACTGCCAATCATTAGTGGACCAGAGTTCTGCTGTGGAGACCCCTAACCGGGAAAAGCCGAAAGACGACAGGACTAGAAAGATTACAAAACTGATTGGCCAGGCATTCTTCTCACAGGATATCTGCTCTAATTGCTTTTACAGAAATATTACTTATACATAATATTGAATATGTGTTCCTTCTTTGAAGGTTGGGCGTCAGGCTGGCAACTTGGTACTGTAAAAATCCACTGCCAATAATTAACGGACCGGAGTTCCGCTGTGGAGACCCCTAACCGGGAAAAGCTGAAAGACTACAGGACTAGAAAAATTACAAAACTGATTGGCCAGGCATTCTTCTCGCAGGATATCTGCTCTAAATGATTGTACAGAAATATTACTTACACATAATATTCAATCTGCTTATATCTATTATTCCTAGGTAAAAGCAACAGCTTAGGGACTTGCTATGGCCCCTTGCTTCAGCAATGCTTTTGTTCATTAGGAAGCATGTTACATTTCAGAATCCAAATTTAGCCTTCAAATTATTTTAAATAATTGGTTTACAGACTATTTATGTGCAGAGTGAACCTGCACAGTTTCAAGATTTCCATTTTTTTTCTAAATAATAATGATTTGACATTAGGTTTCAATAACAGAATTAAGATATTTTCCTTACACGTTCAAGTTCATCTTAAGGAAGACAGGTACAGATATTGTACATACAGGAAGAGCATGGAAAAGAACACGCTGTTAAATCATAGCACTGTCTCCCTGAGTATACTCAAAACAATACTCCTAAGTGTGAGTATATGGGTAACCATTTGGGATTCTGAGACTAGATACCGAGAGTCCCAGAACAGCAAGACTGAATGACTGAAAATCCAGACTTAAATATAATAAGCCCAAATCTGATACTTCTCAGAATATTCCCTTTTCTACAAGGTATGGTGATCATGGAATGTCCTCCACCCCACCCCACCCCACCACACACAAAAAAAACAACTTTAAAGGTAAACAGCGATGTTCTACATTTACTGTTCTATACTTTTGGACTTGTTTTTCATAATTCTGGGACTTGGCCCTATGAGTCTCAAAATTACAATAGGGAGCTCAGTGCATGAGGGTTGGCAGGTATACCAGTGTTTTATATGTGCTCACATTAACTATTGCAGCACAGGCTAACCACTGAATGCTACATTTCATGCATATGAACATGAAAACAATTAGATGAACAGACTTTGTAATAATGGTATTTCAGTTGACAGCAAATTAAACATTATCAAAAAAAATACCATTTCTACAATCTCTACTTTTAAGTATACCACTAGCTAAAATGTCACAAGAACTGTTCTGAGCAAGTTTTAGCTTACCTGCCCACCTTTGTGGAATAGAACAAAACTCTATGACCCAGTTGATCAAAGTAAAAGTAGAGGATTAGATGTTGGAAAAAAATGTGTGGACAGGTAGGAATGAGCAGCTTGCAACAGCCTACCCACACCTGGGTGAAGGGGAAGGGGAGACGTGGTTCCCAGTAAGTTCTTGGTCTGTTGCAAGCAGAGGCTCTTAATGATGACCACACACCAGTGGAAGGGGTTTGGTATCACAAGTGGATATATGTAGCTCTCAAAAAGTGTGTGTGGTGGGAATATGTACATGTTAGGGGGCACTGGATACCCAGAGATGCTCATATCAACCACCTGAGTATACAGATATTGCTCTATCAGAGCCATGCCATTTCCTTTAGACGTATTTTATTTTACATTTCTTTACCAGGGAAGTCTGACTGGGCATAATGACACATTTACAGAACAGGTAGAAAATCTATGAAATTTACAGTAGTACATAACTTAAAAAAAGGGATTAATAAAGATCACTAAACAGTATTTGGAACAGACACACTGATAATGAAAGAAGGAATAACAAAAGTAGAGGATACATATTACAGGAAATAGTATATATTGGGGAATGTGGTTAAACACAAACTGCAGCACAAGACTGCATTCTCATAGGAATTCAGATACACAGGCAGTAGGATATATTCTGAGAGAGTTTACTGAGGTAATTACAATTATAGTTGAATGGAGGCTCACTGCACTTGGATGGGAGGTTGCATAACATTTCAAGACCTGATTTCATTATTTGTAGAATTAATTTACCAAAACAATGACATACTTTGTGTTGACTTTCTAAGGCTTATCAAGACTTTTGCTACATGACTATAAGGGGCTCATAGGTAGTTGCATGATAAGTAGTGGTGACTATATACTAACCGTTCAATTACTATGGGTGATGGATATGCTCTCTTCTC
Organism: Protopterus annectens; assembly: GCF_019279795.1. Classification (NCBI taxonomy): domain Eukaryota; kingdom Metazoa; phylum Chordata; order Ceratodontiformes; family Protopteridae; genus Protopterus; species Protopterus annectens. Next base: position 897,061,105 of record NC_056739.1, read on the forward strand.
AAATCTCTCTTATGGTTCTGAATTAGACATTGTCAACTATTTAAAAATTAATATTTACAATAAAAATGCCTTTAACACCACTAAGGAAGAAATAGATGAGCTTAAGTTACTTCAACATGCTGGTGTGAGAATAATGCAGCCAGATAAGGGATGTGGTGTTGTCATAATGGACTGTGACGATTATATCCGTCGTATGGAAAATATTGTATCTACTGAAACCTATGAAGAAATTTCTAAAAAGTGAAATGAATACTGCATTCAATAGAATACGTTCATACCTTAATGACATGTTTATAGAAAATAGAATTGACATGTTTAATTTTTTACACATGCCAGCACCTAGACCACCTTTACTATCTGGGATACCAAAGATCCACAAATGTTTAAATGACCCCCCCCAATGAGACCTCTTGTGGATGCTAGAAATAGTATCACTTACTCGTGTACTAAGATAGTCGACAAACAAATCTGTAAGGATTCGTGGACTTTTCTATCGAATATTAATGAACTAGAATTTACCAATTGTAATTTTTTAACAGCTGATGTAAAACATTTCCATTCTTCCATACCTCAAACACTTGGCATTGAATGGGTGAAAAATGCTTTATGTGATAGAAAAGCACCAGACTCAGAGATTTCCTTAATAGAAGAATTATTAGATATGATTTTGAGTTTTAATTTCATTACATTCAATGGTAAATATTTACAAAAAATTGGGGTGGCAATGGGTTCCCCATGTGGTGCCAGTTTCGCTAATCTTGTCATGGCCCACTGGGAACATGAGTATATATTTGAAATGGCTCATATTTCATGCCAAATTCAGTTTTATACACGTTACTTGGACAACATATTTATGCTAATTCAGGGGAATGAAACTAAGGGCAGACAGTTAGTTTCCTATTTTAACAGTACGACTAATTTTTTTATCCTTTACTTATGTTTTCAATTACAGCCAGATATCTTATTTAGATGTACTCTTAAAGAAAGATGTGGAAAATTGCTGTTATACAGCAAGTATATTTCAAAAGGAAACCTACTGTAATAATTTTCTTCATTATAGTAGCTGCCACCCCACCTACCAGAAAAGATCAGTGGTAAAGGGCCAATTAGTTAGAGCTGCCTGCATGGTTTCCAAGGAAGATGAATTTAGACAGGAATGTGATAATTTGGTATCTATGTTCCTTAATCGAGGATATCCCCAGAGTTTTTTGAATCCCTTGACTGAGGAGGTTATAACTAAAAGGACACTAGAGGCCTACAAGCCAATTCTACTTGTCAGGAAAAACATCATTCCCACAGGAACTGGAATAGTGAATTCAAGTAACACTATGGGCCCACTCACCCATAATGATTTAAGTTCAGCTTTCATCACACCATTCAGTATTGATAGTTTTGCCATCAGGAATATTATATCTAAGAACTGGGAATATATTATTAATGACCATACTATCCAAAAATGTTTCAATGTGTCACCCATATTTGTTTTTAAGCATGCTAAGAATTTAAAGAATATTTTAGAATGTAAAAGCAATCAGTTATTACACGAGAGAAGTAAAGGCATAATCAAGTGCTGTATGTGTAGATATTGTGTCCACATGACAATAGGAATTTCTTTTAGTATTAGGGAACGTAATTATACTACGAAACATAGATTTAATTCTCAATCTAAGGGTGTGGTTTACCTAGCACAGTGCCAAAATTGCCCCTCTTACTATATTGGTAAGACAGATAGGAAATTAAGAGAGAGGGTGTACGAACATCTATACTATATCAGGAATCATAAACTAGAAAATGCACTAGCCAGACATACTGATGACCACCCAGATCACACTTTTAAATTCAGGGCTATTGATTGTATCAATTGTGATGGTAGGGGTGGCCCGGAATCATTAATGCTTGAAAAACTGGAATTATGTTGGCAGTTACGAACTAGGGCATGCCAGCCACCCGGGTTAAAAGATGTTTATTCTATTACCTGCATCCTCAAATTGAAAAACTTGTTGAGATAGCCTAAACTTATGTTTATAGATTTATTTATTTAATAATATAACTTAAACATTTTATATACTTTTAAACTTTTACAGTATAATAACATTTATATACACATATTCCTATATACACATTTATTCTTATATACACATCTATTTTTCATCATTTTTGTAACAAGAAAGGTTTTATAGTATGAAGTTTTTTAGTATGCGTTTTAATTATTTTTACCATTAATTAAATTACAAGTGTTTTAGACATTAGGGGAGCAGTAATATAGATAGTGAATGAAATGTGTGAAGCATGTGTATCACATGTATTTAGTGAATAGCTTATTTTAGTACACAACTTTTATTGTAAAGTATTGCTAATATTTGAATATATACTTTCTATATTTGTTATAGTTTTTTATTTACTGCTTTATGGTAATGAAATTATGTTAATTAGTGTTAATTAGGGGAGGGGTGTAGTATTTAAGTAACATGAATTCATGTGTGATTTTGCCTGAAGAAGTCTCATCATAGTAAGAGTCGAAAAGTGCTTTGCACTATTGGATGTCACTTTATTAAACTTCTTCATTGCGTTGTCCTTGTGCCTCTGTGTGTTTTTGGATTTCCTTAAACTTATTTTATTTTACACTTCTTTACCAGGGAAGTCTGACTGGGCATAATGACACATTTACAGAACAGGTAGAAAATCTATGAAATTTAAGTAGTACATAACTTAAAAAAGGGATTTATAAAGATCACTAAACAGTATTTGGAACAGGCACACACTGATAACGAAAGAAAGAATAACAAAAGTAGAGGATACGTATTACAGGAAATAGTATATATTGGGGAATGTGGTTAAAAAGTACAGTTTTGTACCTACCATAAATGTAGATGTTCGAAGATCCACATTGCTGCAGTCCTTACACTTGGGTAGTCCACTGTCCTCGGTCGGCCCGAATATCAAAGTATAAGGCTGACGTCGGTCAAGGCGCATTTGACTGACATCAGGACGTCAGGGTACAAATGCGCATGGCCGACGTCATATCCTCAGTCTTTTCTTGCCCCAGATGTCAGAAGACCCTAAAAAGAAAGGTCAAAACCAAAAGACAGCAAACAACCAACCAACCCCCTTGCACTAACTATATGTACAATATATACAATATACACAATATGTACAACCCAACCCACACAACCACCTCTAACTACAGAGGGGAAGGAGGGAGGGTAAATTGGACTGCAGCAATGTGGATCTTCGAACATCTACATTTATGGTAGGTACAAAACTGTACTATGTTCTTCATCTCACATTGCTGCAGTCCTTACACTTGGGTAGAATCCCAAAGCAGAGGTAAGGGAGGATGGCTAACTACAAGGAAGCAGGAGCTGCCAAAATGCCCTGCAAAACAGCAGTGGCAAAACCAGCCCTGGATTTAGAGTAAAGTGGCAGGTGATAATGCCTAGAGAAAGTATGCACTGAACTCCAAGTAGCTGCCTCCAAAATATCCTTGGTTGCCACTCCCCTCAAAAGCTGTTGAAGTGGCAGTAGCCCTAGTGGAATGAGGCCTAATCCCAGCTGGAACCTCCTTGCCATGATGGGAATAACAGAAAGCAATGCAAAACCCAATCCACTTAGAAATAGTTTGTTTTGAGACAGGCTTGCCCTGAGAACTTAAAGCAAAAGAAACAAACAACTGCTGAGACTGCCTGAACCCTTTAGTTCTGTCCAAATAATAACGCAACTGCCTGTGTACATCTAAAGTGTGCAAAATCTTTTCCCCTTTATTTTGGGGATTTGCATAAAAAGCAGGCAAATGAATAGTTTGGTTTAAAGCCACACTAGAAACCACCTTAGGCATAAAGGAAGGATTAGTACGTAATGATACCCTATCCTTATGGAAAATCAAGAAAGGCTCAACCGCCATAAGGGCCTGCAATTCAGAAACCCTTCTTGCAGAGGTAATTGCCAACAAAAAGCAGTCTTCCATGATAAATATTTCAACTCAGAAGTAGCTGCAGGCTCAAAAGGTTGTAGAGTGAGTTTCTCCAACACAAAATTGAGATCCCAAGCAGGAGTAGGAGCTCTTGTGGGGTCTTATATTCTTTGCCCCTCTAAGAAATTGCTTGAACAAAGGATGAGAAAACAATGGTGGGACACAATCATAGTGAGCCGAAATTGCTGCAGCATGAACCTTAATAGAAGAGAAAGACAAACCTTTGTCCAGTAACTCAGTAAGATATTGAAGAGCCACACTCAAATTAGGCTCAGAAACATCAAAATCTTTTGCTGCACTCCAAAATAAAAATCTCTTCCATTTATCTGCGTACACTTTCCTTGTACTAGGCCTTCTAGCTTCCAAGATCACATTCAAAACTTGTTGTGGAAGTTGAGACCCTCTATGGTTCAAAACAGAATATGCCAGGCTGTTAGGTGAAGAGAGTGAAGTTTGACATTCAGCAAATGGCTGTCCTCCTGTGACAACAGGTGTGGAATCGAAGGCAAAGGCCATGGAGGCTTCCGTACCAGACTTCTCAGTAAAGGGTACCAGTGCTGTCGAGGCCAATCTGGAGCTATTAAAATCATCCTTGGCTTGTCCTGTCTGACCTTTAGAAGTACCTTTGGGAGGAGAGGCAGAGGAGGAAAGGCATACACATGAAGATTGCTCCAATTGAAAGAAAGAGCATCCACTTTCCAAGCTGTGGGATGAAACCTTTTGTGCAAAACTTTGGCAGCTGATGGTTTAGTGGAGAAGCGAACAGATCTATGTCTGGAGTTCCCCATGACACTGTCAATTTCTGAAATACATGAGGATCCAATTTCCACTCGTGGGGATCCATAATTGTCTGCTCAACACATCTGCTAAGGAGTTCTGTGCTCCTGGCAGAAACCTTGCCTGAAGACTGAGCTGTAAACTGAGAGCAGTCTCCCACAAAATCATTGCTTGCCTGCATAGAGGATAAGAATCGTTCCCCTTGCTTGTTGATGTACCACATGACAGTTGTGTTGTCTGTTAGAATCAACACCTGCCCTGGAAGAAGTAAATCCTTGAAAGCTATTAATGCAAACTGGACTGCTAACATCTCCTTCAGGTTGATATGTAGATGTTGTAGTCTGGCAGGCCACTTGTCTTGTATCCACTTTCCATTTAGATGAGCTCCCCAAGCTTTGTCTGAGGCATCTGTCGTTAAAATCTGACTCGCCTCTGGCTGGGTCACAGAGAGTCCCTTGTTTAGGTGACATTCCTGAGCCCACCACAAAAATTCCTTTTGAATGCAAGGTATTATTTGAATGACAGTGTCTAGATCCTGGCAGTGCTGTGTCCATACATTTTTGAGATACCATTGCAGCTTCCTCATATGCAGTTTGGCATTGGGAAGCACCAGAATACAAGATGCCATGAACCCTAAGGCTTGAAGGACTGTCCTTGCAGTCAGCCCGGACCGATGAGATAGCTGATTGAAGTAAAGGGATAGACTCTTTTGTTTGTCCGGGGTTAAAAAGGCCATCTGGGATGCTGTATTCAGTCTCACACCCAGAAAGCACATGTCCTGAGAGGGTACTAGACTGGACTTTATTTCGTTCACAGAATACCCCAGGCATCTTAGCACTGCTATCACATATTCCAAATGATGAAGAAGCTCTTCCCTTCCTTGAGCCAGAATCAGGCAGTCGTCCAAATAAGGATAAATCTGTATTCCTTTTAGCCTGAAGAAAGCTATCACTGGAGCCAGAACTTTCGTGAATACTCTGGGCAGTAGATAAGCCAAAGGGCAATGCAGAGAACTGATAGTGAGAAGTCCCAGCTCGAAAACGCAGATACTTCCTGCAACTTAGTCTGATAGGAACATGAAGGTAAGCCTCCTTGAGATCCAAAGTTACCATCCAATGATCTTTGCCCAGCAGAGGTAAAAGCTGCTGTAACGTCAACATTTTGAACTTGGGAATGTCCAGATAAGTGTTGAGGGTAGATAAATCCAAAATTGGTCTCCACGTGTTCCCCTTCTTTGGTACTAGGAACAGGCGAGAATAAAATCCTAGGCCCACTTCTGGCATAGGGACCGGCTGTATGGCCCCTATTTGGAGTAACAGAGAAACTTGCTTGTGAGCCTCTATTCTTTGTTGAGAAGGAACGTCTGGCATGCCTTTGAAAGGAGGCAAGGTATGGAAATAAAACCTGTAGCCGTGATGTATGATATCCAACACCCATCTGTCTTGGGTAATTAAACTCCAATTTTCTTTGAAAAGAGCCAACCTTCCTCCCAAAGGTGCTGCCAGACGAGAAGGCTCTGGCAGCTGAAAAGGTAGGTCATTGGGTCTGTTTACGAAAGGACTGACCCCTGCCCTCACCCGAAGACTGTGCAGGAGAACTCCCTGTTCTAGGCCTGAAAGAGCCCTGAGCTCTGCCCCTACCACGTCTAGATCTACCCCTAGACTGGGAATCATAAGAAGGATCGTCCACCCCTTAGTAGGCCAATTTCTACTAAACTTTGGAGGCTGGACCTGCAAAATCTTTAACAGTCTGCATAGACTTAGCCTTGTCTTCCATTTTCTTTAAAACTGCCTCAACAGGAGGACCAAACAACACGCCAGATTGTAAAGGAGCATCTAAAATCCTTGTTTTAACATGTTCAGACAAATTTTGATCCCTTAGCCAGGCGTGCCTGTGAAGAACTGACCCAGTGGCAGCCACCCTAGACGAGGCCTGTACAGCATCAAAACCACATTGCAAAGAATGCTTACCCACCTGTTCAGAAACATGTACCAAATCCTGCAACTCTTTACAATCAATACCTACTGCCAGAGCATCAACCTTAGACTTCAATTGTGAAAGGAGATAGTTTTGGTATTTCAACATGTGAAACTGGCAATTCAAAGCCCTCATAGCAAGAGTGGAAGAAGTATAAACTTTCTTTCCCCATCTATCCAAGGCCCTAGCCTCTTTGTCTGCAGGAACCGGATTCTTTACAACAGAAGCCTTAACACCTTTAGGCCCCTGGCTAACAGTTTCTGGGTCTGCCCTAGGACTCTTAAAAAGATACTTATGAGCTTCAGGCACCCTGTAATACCTATCCGGCTTAACAGGAGCAGGAGGCAAAGAATCAGGATTAAGAGAAGCCTCTGAAAAAACATCTTCCACTACATCCAAAACAGGAGGTACAGCCAAAGGCCTATGCTGGGGTAAAACAAAAATTCCCTAAGCCTTTTCCTGGAATCAGAGAAGTCCTGACCTTCCCACTTAAAATGCTCCCTCATGGAATGAAGAGTTTCTGAAAACGAAAAATCCTCAGGAGGAGAAGCAGAAGGAGTAGAATCATCCACATCAGAATCAGAATAAGGAGAGTACTCCTGCAAATCTTCAGCCGAAGACTCTGAAACATCTGAAGCCTGCTCAAAACCCCCCAGCTCAGGCTCCATCCTAGGTCTCTTATCAGGAGGGGGCATAGAACCCCTAATCAAAGTAATCAAATCTTCTGCCATTTTAAGCATATGCTTCTTGGGCACAGTTCCTGAAGAGCTAGGGGTAACACCAACTGAAGCCAAACCTGGCCTGCCCCTGGGAGAAGCCTTTGAAACAGAAGGAGAGGGCCTAGCCACCCTGGGAAGGGAGAGGAGTATAGTAACCTGAGAAGCCCCCTCAGCCTGACTTGCCTCCTGAGAGGCCACATCTTGCAATAATAAAGTCTCACCCTGGGAACACAAAGAAACCTCCGGTGGAGCCACCGGCTCCACCGACACCTCTAAAGAACCGGCGTCCGGTACAGATGGTTCTTCTAGCCTAGGCTTAACTGCTTTGTCCTTGCGCTTCGAAGAAGCGGGCGTCGGAGCATCCAACGGCATTTTATAATTGCACCGCTTCCCAAAGACTAACCTTGCACAATCCAACCTTCTCTTTATAGTGCGTTTATTAAATCTAGCACAAGAGCGACAGCCAACAACGTCGTGCTCAGGTCCTAAGCAAGGAATACACAAAGTATGATAATCTCTATGCGGTATCTGTTTCCCACAAGAAATGCAATTATTAACTTTTTCTGACATCCGGTAAATGACTGAGGCAAGAAAAAACTAAAATATTCCCCAACGGGGTACTTAGCCAACTTTGAACTCGGTCTGAAACTTCGAAATAGAAAAATCTCAGAACGCCAACCGGCACTTGCAATGCTGCTTCTGCATCGGACCATGCGGCAAAAAAGACTGAGGATATGACGTCGGCCATGCGCATTTGTACCCTGACGTCCTGATGTCAGTCAAATGCGCCTTGACCGACGTCAGCCTTATACTTTGATATTCGGGCCGACCGAGGACAGCGGACTACCCAAGTGTAAGGACTGCAGCAATGTGAGATGAAGAACATCAGTGTAGTTAAACATGAACTGCAGCACAAGAATGCATTCTCATAAGAATTCAGATACACAGGCAGTAGGATATATTCTGAGAGAGTTTATTGAGGTAATTACAAGTGTAGTTGAATGGAGGCGCATTGCACTTGGATGGGAGGTTGCATAACATTTCAGGACCTGATTTCATTATTTGTAGAATTAATTTACCAAAACAATGACATACTTTGTGTTGACTTTCTAAGGCTTATCAAGGCTTTTGCTACATGACTATAAGGGGCTCATAGGCAGTAGCATGATAAGTAGTGGTGACTATATACTAACCGTTCAATTACTATGGGTGATGGATATGCTCTCTTCTCAAATCTTTCTTATGGTTCCCGTTGCTGCAACCACATCCTCTGCCATTAACATGTAGAGAACTGTATACTACACAAATGGAGACTTTATCCTCTCCTTTTCTTCAAGCATTGCTAAATTGGTCTGACTGCCACTGCCAATCCCTCAATCACACAACATGAACAGGTCTAAGGATAGTGGGCAGGCCTGTTTGATCCTCCTCTCGATCCTTCTCCCCTCACATACTCCATTTATGAGTATTTTAGTTTGTTTTGCTCCAGGGCCTGTATTCAATCTATGAACTTTTCCCCTACAGGCCTCTGCTGCAGTGTCTTCCACAGGAATTCCCACTATATCAGAGGCCTTCTGCAGGTCAAAAATAGCACTAATTTACTTAGCTTCGTGATGGTGCAGCAGGTTTTGCAAGGATAAACCAGCATACAAGTGTAAGGACATAATTAGAAAATATGTTACTGTTGTTAAGAAACGATGTTAAGTGCATTAGTTAGACATACTTTAACATCAAGGAGTAAGCATTGCTTTAAATTAAAAAAAAAAAAAGTCCCATTAAAAGAAAGCTGATCGATGGCTATTATATAATTTGGTGTTGCTGCAAAAAAGCCAATGGGCAAACTATTTGATTATGCATCATAAAGAACTTTGTGGACCCTCTCAAAGCCTTGTACCTCTTCTACGTATCCTACAGGCTACTGAGAGGCAACCTCAGTCTCAAACAAACAGCTTCAACAGATCCTCTCCTGTTAGATCTATGAAATATTCTCAGATCCAATGGTGGCATAAAGACTTGCTCAAGGCATCTCAGTCTCACTGACAACATAGGTATGTATCACAGATAATTCCACTCTTCTGAACTGTCTTGTGCTAAACGTAAAGCAAAGTACTTCTTTTACTCTAAACATAATTTGGATGAACAGATGGGTAACCTCAAGTTCGCCTTTGATTTGGCACCACCACTATCCCTCATGGATAGAGGTAACATGTAAATGCCCCAACATATCCTTGTTCTCTCTCCGAGCTACTTGTACACAAAATACAAGGGGTAAAAACTACCATATGAATTTAAGACTAGGCTTGAGATCCACACAGATCAATAGCCTTGTAAGTACCTTTGATCCTATGAATCCAGTGTCATCCATTTATTCTCCTCTCTGTCTCTTCCAGCTCTTGGGCTAAGATAACTTGGGTCCTCCTGGACATAGTTAAGGTCACAGGTTTTAAACTACAGAGCTACCTCATGAAGACTATTTATGCTTTTTCTTGTTTAATGTTTACCAGGTTAGTTCTGGAGTGCTAGTGTATGTGTGTGTGTGTCTGTGGCAAGCTGTCATACTAGTGTTACTACTTCAGTAACTTGACAGTATGCTGGTTACATTTTGGTGACTTTATACACATCCCCCTTCTGCAACTTTAGATTTCACTATGAACACCAAGGTCGTGCAAGGATGTAGGACATTTTTGCTGGATTTAGTTATCACATTTGTAACTCCTGCTGGTGCTAGAATCACATATTTCCTAAAGTTTGTGAATACACATGCTTTTTTTAACCTGAGGTGATTTTACACAATTCATAAGTGTACATCATCTGTTATCTGTTTCATAAACATTTGAACATTGAACACTAGGCTTAGGAATTTATTACTTGTGCACTTCTCATTGCACCATCTTCAAAAGTTATTGGTACTGCTGCTTAACTACCTGTAATGAGCAACTGCTCATGAAAGCTTCCAACACTTCTATGGCCCCGTTATCTATATGTAATGTTTACCAATTTTTGCAAAAAAGGCTTCAATTCATCAGTCATAAGACAAAAGTAACAGGATCAGATCAAAAACAGAACAGACTTAATACTCTGATGCACAGCTGTAGCTAGGTCAGCTGGCACCCTGGACAGTCCACAACTGTGTACCATCTAGCAGACAAGGAGCAAAATAAAAATTCTTCCTTCAAGTAAATGGCTATTATGTTTCGACATAATAGCTCTTTGAACGGTCTGAAACAATCACCTCCAGTGCTTGCAGTCACAAGAACTAATAGTCAGTTGCCTCCAGCAAATGCACCAGTGCTTGCAGGGTCCAGCTAGCATAGAGTCTGCAGTATCAATTATGCCCCCTAACACCTTGCAGCCGGGGCAGCTATCCCCGTTTGCTTGCCCTAGATACAGCTTTGGTCTCATGCTTATTAAAAGAAATGTTTCCGAAGACATCATGGTTGGACAATGTGAAATCCAAAGAACATTAGATGCACTGAATAGTACAGTTTTGTACCTACCATAAATGTAGATGTTCGAGTGTATACACTGCTGCAGTCATTACACTTGGGTTATCCTGCCGTCAGGCGGTTCCCCAGTCGGCCTGAGTTCCAAAGTCTTGGTCCGGCATCGGTTGCTGTCGCCTCCTCCCTGACGTCAGTGCGACAGGGGTATATAAGATGCAGCCGACACCATTTTCTTCAGTTTTTCTTGCCCAGATGTCAGGTGCCCCCAAAAGGTAGGCAATTCAAATTGCTAATAAAACATACATAAGAAAAGCAAACAACAACTTTCAGTTACCAGCAAATACTCCCCATAGGTAGTAAAGGGTAGAAGACATAGGTACGTATCAGCAAGTAAGAGGGGAAGGAGGGAGGGTAACCTAGACTGCAGCAGTGTATACACTCGAACATCTACATTTATGGTAGGTACAAAACTGTACTATGTTCATCGTGGTACACTGCTGCAGTCATTACACTTGCGTAGAATCCCAAAGCTGAGGTAGGGTGGCTGGTTCTATATGGCATTAGGGGTGGCTATAAGGCCCTGCAGCACAGCAGTGGCGAAGCCAGCTCTGGAATTAGAGTATAAAGGCAGATGGTAATGCTTGGTGAAAGTATGCACAGAACACCATGTTGCTGTTTCCAAAATATCCTTGGCAGGTACTCCTCTGAGGTAGGCAGTTGAAGTGGCTGTTGCCCTGGTGGAGTGAGATCTAATGCTGCTAGGTACAGGTTTCCCATGGTGTGTATAGCAGAAACGTATACAATGTCCTATCCATTTTGAAATAGTCTGTTTTGAAATGGCTTTTCCCTGTGCCCCTGCAGGATATGCTACCAATAATTGCTCAGATTTTCTGAAAGCTTTGGTTTTGTCCAAGTAGAAGTGTAACTGCCTGTGAATGTCCAAAGAATGCAGTAGTCTCTCCCCTTTATTCTGTGATTTTGGATAAAAAGTTGGCAAGTGAATAGTTTGGTTTAGAGCCACACTTGATACCACCTTTGGCATAAACGTAGGGTTAGTTCTTAAAGACACCTTGCCCTGGTGGTAAATGAGGAAAGGTTCCACTGCCATTAGTGCCTGTAATTCTGAAACTCTTTGTGCTGATGTTATTGCCAGGAGCACAGCAGTTTTCCAAGAGATATATTTTAATTCTGCTGTGTTAGCTGGCTCAAAAGGAGGTAATGTTAATTTTTCCAAAACAAAGTTGAGGTCCCAAGTTGGAGTAGGTGCTCTACGGGGCGGTCTTATGTTTTTAGCCCCTCTGATGTACTGTTTTAGCAAAGGATTAGAGAAAATTGGTGGATCCGTGTTGTAATGAGCAGAGATGGCATAGGCATGGATCTTGATGGATGAAAAGGAGAGGCCTTTATCCAGCATCTCAGTTAAATATTGTAGTATCTGAGGAATGTTTGGGACAAGAGGGTCAAGGCTGTGAGCCTGGTTCTAGGCACAGAATCTCTTCCATTTATCCGAATGGGCTTTCCTGGTACTAGGCCTTCTGGCCTCCAGAATGACATCCATAACAGCTTTGGAAAGAGGCATTGCTTGCTTGACTAAGGAATCTTCCATGTAGCTAGGTTTAAGATCTTTAGCTGGCTGTGAAGTATCTGATTGAGTCAGCAGATGTGGGATTTGAGGCAAAATCCAGGGTAGTTCTTGTGCTAAGTTCTTTAAGATTGGGTACCAGTGCTGGCGTGGCCAGTCTGGTGCAATCAGGATCATCTTTGGCTCTTCTTGCCTGGCTTTTATGAGTACCTTTGGAAGGAGAGGTAGTGGTGGGAAAGCGTATGCTGAATGAAAGGGCATCCACTTTCCATACTTGTGGGTGGTAACTCCTTGTGCAGAATTTCTGTAGCTGGCAGTTTATTGGGGATGCAAACAGATCTATGTCCGGGTTCCACCATTTCTGTGTTATCATTCTGAATATTTGTGGATTCAATTCCCATTTGTGGGAATCCATGATGTTTCTGCTTAAGTCGTCTGCCAGTGTTTTTTTCTCTCCTGGCAGGAATTGTGCTTGCAGATGAACTTGATAGTTTAGAGCTGTGTTCCACAAGGTCATGGCTTGTCTGCAGAGGGGGTAGGAGTGAGTGCCTCCTTGCTTGTTTATGTACCACATAACTGTGGTGTTGTCTGTTTTTAGTAATAGTTGTCCTGGATGCAGCAGGTCCTTGAAAGCTATAAGGGCATTTTGTACTGCTAGCATCTCTTTTTGATTGATGTGAAGATGCCTTTGTTCTGCAGGCCACTTGCCCTGAATACATTTTCCTGCCATGTGTGCTCCCCAGGCGTAATTCGATGCCTCTGTTGTCAGTGTTTGCCTGGCTGTGGGTTTTGTAAAATGCTGTCCCTTGTTGAGGTGACAAGCTTGAGCCCACCATCGAAACTCCTGTTGAAGGCAAGGAATTAGTGGTATAACTGTTTCCAAACTTTGACACTGTTGAGACCGTACACTCTTTAGGTACCATTGTAGTTTCCTCATATTCAGTCTGGTCTATGGAATTAGTAGTATGCAAGATGTCATGTAACCCAAGGCCTGCAGAATTGTTCTTGCAGGGAGTTGGGTCTTTGCTGCCATCAATTGAAAGTATTGAGTCAGTTGTCCTTGCTTGTCTGGCGTGAGATAAGCCATCTGGGCCATTGTGTTCAAGCTGGCACCCAGGAATATTATCTCTTGTGAGGGCACTAGTTTTGATTTCTTTTTGTTTACTGTGTACCCCAGGCAACTTAATAACTTTTTTACAAACGCCAGATGCTTTAGAAGAACGTCCTTGCTCTCCGCTTGAATCAGGCAGTTGTCCAGGTACGGATAAATTTGAATTCCTTTTTGTCTGCAAAATGCAATTACTGGTGCCAGGCACTTTGTGAAGACCCTGGGCGCAGTAGATAAGCCAAAGGGCAGTGCAGAGAATTGATAGTGCATTGAACCAGCTATGAATCTGAGGTATCTTCTGCAGTTTTGTCTGATAGGGACATGCTGGTATGCCTCCTTGAGGTCCAAGGTCACGGGCCAAGCTTTCTTGCCCAGCATGGGAAGAAGCTGCTGTAGTGTCAACATTTTGAATTTCGGAACATCCAGGTAAGTGTTTAGAGAAGAAAATCCAGAATGGGCCTCCAGGCTTTGTCCTTTCTGGGAACCAGAAAGAGTCTTGAGTAAAATCCTTGCCCTTGCTAATGTGGTGGTACCTTTTGAATAGCTCTCATGTCCATGAGTGCTATAATTTGTTTTTGAGCCTCTGCCCATTGATTTGGTGGCAGATTTGGCATTCCTTTTAACCTTGGCAGAGTGTGAAAGTGGAACCTGTAACCTTGAGATACAATGTTGAGAACCCATTTGTTTGTGGTGATCCAATGCCAATTGTGATAGAAAAGTGCCAGTTTTCCTCCCAAGGGGGCTGCCAAGAGAGATCTGTTTGGCAACTGTAGTGGGAAGTCATTGAGGCTGCTTTTTATATGGTTGGGGCCAGTCTTCCCCTTCTTTCTGGCCTGGTGTACCCTATTGTCGAGGCCTGTAAGGACCTTGTGGTTGACCTCTACCTCTTGGACATCTGTATCTGCCCCTTTGAGGTCTGTCTGTAACTGGAAAGGACCAATTCTTTGTTGGCCAATTTCTGCTAAATCGAGGAGGCTGAACCTGTAAGAAATCCTTCACCGTTTGCAAAGATCTTGCCTTATCCTATACCTCTTCTGCCTTAACTCCAAATAACACATCCTGCTGCAAAGGTGCATCCAATAATTTTGCTTTAACATGATCTGGTAACGTATGTTCTTTTAACCAAGCATGTCTTCTAATGACAGAGCCTGTAACTGCTGTTCTACAGGAGGCCTCTAAAGAATCAAAACCACATTGCAAAGTATGTTTTCCCACTTGCTCAGCTGCATGCAATAAATCCTGCATTTCTTTAAAATTAGAAGGATCTGAATCTGGAAGCATTTTTTGTTTCAACTGAGACATCAAATTTGCTGATATTTTAGCATGTGAAACTGGCAATTTAAGGCTCTCATTGCTAAAGTTGCAGATGTATATACTTTCTTTCCCCACCTGTCTAATGCTCTGAAATCTCTGTCAGAGGGAACTGGATTTTTTTGCTGATGAGGCCTTAATCCCTTTGGGTCCCTGAGAAACAGTTTCAGGGTCAGCAACAGGGCTTTTATACAGAAATTTGTGAGAGTCAGGGACTCTGTAGTATCTGTCAAGTTTAACTGGGGCTGGAGGTAAGGAATCAGGATTTAAGCTGGATTCAGTATACACATCATCCACAATATCTAACACTGGCGGAATAGCAAGGGGTCTATGTTGAGGTAATAAAAGGAAGTGTCTGAGCCTTTTCTTGGATTCTGAGTAATCCTGGCCTTCCCAATGGAAATGCTCCCTCATGGTATGTAAGGTTTCCCCAAAGGAGTAGTCCTCAGGCGGAGAGGCTGATGGAATTGATTCCTCAGCATCAGAACCTCATAAAGGGGTAAAGAATATCCTAGGTCTGAGGATGAATCTGAAGAAATGGACACCTGGTCGGATGAGTCATAGTCTGCATCCTGTCTGGGCCTTTTATCAGGAGGGGGATGGGACCCCCTGATCAGAGTGATTAGGTCTTCGGCCATTTTGAGCATTTGTTTCTTAGGCATGGAGGCCTGTCCTGGAGAATGCTGTATTTGTTTCTTTGTTTTTAAAGAAGGCTTAGACTAAGCAGAGGGTTTAATGCTTAACTGAGTAGGTCTGAAAACACCCTCTGAAGCTGCGGGTTGCTCAGCTACTCTGGATCCCTCTGAAGGGTTAGTTTCGGTAGGCTGAAAAACTTGCGCATCCGAAGGCCCAGCCATCTCCACGTGGGAGTCGGAGGCGGCCTGTGGTTCTGCAGAAGCGGTCATCAGGGGCTGCGAAGGCACCTCGCTGAAAACCGGAGAACCGGCGACTGGCCTAGAAGAGGCTTCGTCGTCAGTTTTGGGCCTCGGATGCCTGTCCTTGTCTTTGCGCTTTTTATGTATTCCGGCCATCGGAAGTTCCGACGGCATGGTGTCATTGAATTTTCTGCGAAAATAATGTTGGGCAAAATCAAACCGATGTTTAATAATGCGCTTGTTAAACCTAGCACAAAACCGACAACCAGTGACGTCGTGGTCTGGGCCTAGGCATGGGATACAATAGGAATGGAAATCCTTATGAGGTATTTGCTTCCTTCAAGAAATACAGTTAGCTTTTACTGACATCGGTCTGAGGCAAGAAAAAGTTTCCCCAACGGGGTACTTAGCTTTGTAGAAGACTTTGGTTCTGGATTCGGAATGAAAATTTCAGGAGTCGGCCAACCGGCACTTGCGAACTGCTTTTGCTTCGGGCACCGCGCAGCAAGAAAGACTGAAGAAAATGGCGTCGGCTGCATCTTATATACCCCTGTCACACTGACGTCAGGGAGGAGGCGACAGCAACCAACACCAGACCAAGACTTTGGAACTCAGGCCGACTGGGGAACTGCCTGACGGCAGGATAACCCAAGTGTAATGACTGCAGCAGTGTAACACGATGAACATCATACAAAATACCAGGCTTCTGAGTTCCCAATAAACAAAACAAGAATTGGCCTTTGGCTTCCAGTTCAAAAAAAGTACCTTTTCAGTTACACCTTCACAGTCCATACAGCCTCTATAATCAGTGGTCCGTCTCCAATCTGTTCTGGCTCTAGGCCTTTCCCAGTCTTGTTCCCTACTCTCTGGTATAGCCAACATCAGTAGGTGTACTTCACAAAACAGCCTAAATGAGATGATGTACTCTATGCCTGTAAGTTCTTTTTTTTAGGTGATCCTCGGGTTGAGGAACTAACTTTCCGATTTTAGTGCTCCAGGCCATACCTCTCAACTGCTTGGAACAAGAATTCTGTACAAAGCCATAAAGAAAAGTGGGGCAATTGTTAAATATTGCACATACAAACTTAGAAAGTTCATAGAATAACAGGTCTTGCATTAGCATGAATTTTCTGAAGGGTATGAAGTCTGAAACTCAACTGTCATTATTTTCTAACTTCAGTCTTTAATGACTTGTCAGTAATTTGCCAGAAAACCACAATTTTATGAAAAAGGGGCACAAAATATGAGGCAAACATCTGGACATTCTGCAAAACTCTGTACAGTTGAGAGGTATGCTCCAGGCTACTTCCTTTTACATCACAGTAAATGGCAATCAGTACCTTATTAATGATTAATGCAGAACTGTCATGCTACCCGTTGTGAGAATATTCTCATCACCACCTTGCATTACCCTCAAAAAAGAAGTTATGTACTCACCATAATGCTCTACATGTCAGTTGTTCATCTCGCCTTCATTCTTACAGATGGGTTCGGAGCCAACCCTCGGCTCTGAGTCGGCCTACTACAAAGCTCGAGGTCTTCAGACAGCTCGAGGTCAAGTCCCTATCCCATGATGCACCTACAGTTACTTCAGATCTTGTTTGCTGCATCTAATAATACCATGTGCCATTATATCACTCTTTAGGAAAAAACCTATAGATAGACTGAGCAACAAGGATAAAACTTGTATCTCGGTCCTCAAAAAAAACTTGTAGAGGAAGGAGGGTTGGAAGTAAGAATGAAGGTGAGATGAACAACTCACATGGAACGTTATGGTGAGTACATAACTTTTTTATGTGAAGTTGTTCTATCTCGCTGTTCATTTTTACAGCTGGGTAGCGTCCCAAGCACCATCTTTCTCGGGGTGGCTCACGGGAGTATGTTTTTCAGGACAGTAGAACCAAAGGAGGCCCTGTCAACTTTGTAATGCGTGATAAAGGTATGAGGTCTTGACCAAGTGGCTGCTGCACAAATGTTGTCTATAGGAAGCCTAGCAGAAAAGGCAGATGATGTGGACACTGCTCTGGTAGAATGAGCCTTAATTTTGTGTTGTAAAGGTAAATCAGCAGCTGAATAAGTGAAGGTGATACAATCAGATAGCCATCTATTGTGTTATTTTTGCCACTGGCATTCCTTTTCTGGAATCAGAAAAGGAAACGAAAAGCTGCCCTGATTTTCTGAACTCTTTTGTTCTATCCAGGTAAAATCTGAGCTGTCTATGAACATAAAGCTTGTGCAGCATATACTTTAAGTTGTTGGTGTGTTTGGGGAAGAACACTGGTAAATCTATAATCTGGTTAAGGTTAGTCTCAGTACAAACTGTGGGTAAAAATGAAGGATTTGTTCGCAGGGACACACTGTCAGCATGGAAAATCAAATAAGGAGGCTTTATGGACAAGGCCTGTAGTTCTGACACTACGGGCAGAAGTGATGGTTACTAAAAAGATAGTCTTCCAGGATAAATATTTCAAATCACATGAAGAAGCTGGTTCGAAAGGTGGGAGAATAATGCATGAAAGCATAACATTTAGGCTCCATGGGGTATAAGGGGATTTCACAGTTGGTCTGAGATGAAAGGTCCCCTTGAGAAAGGCTTTAGATAGCTATGTTCAATCCTTCAAAGCCAATGTGAAAATTAGAGATACCAGCAAGTTGAACCCGAACTGTTGCTGCTGCAGCTCCTTTATTGAAAAGCAAAGTCAAAAACTCTAATATGGAGGAAATGGGGGCTTGGTAGGGATCAATGTTATTTTGAGAAGCCCATATAGAAAATCTTCTCCATTGGCTAAGGTACAACTTCCTAGTACAGAACTTATGAGAAGATATCAATATATGCTACATTTTGTTCGAGAGGTTATGGAACCTGGCTATGTTGGGAATTGGAGCAGCCAAGCTGTCAATTTCAGGGACTGAAGAGAGGGATGAAGAGCCCCTTCCAGGACATTGATATGCAGATGTGTCTCCTGTTCGGACCATGTGCCTTGGGCTGTTCTTCCCTGAAAATGCCTCCCCCTTATCAGGGAAGCGTCCGTGGTCACTGTGGCCACTGGTGAGGGTAGGATAAAAGGATGACCTATCGTTACATGAAGAGAGGTCAACCACCACTGAAGATCCTTTTTGCATGTGTTTGTGATAATTATGAGATGAGATATTGGGAGCTCTTGGTAAGACCATTGAGTGAATAGCAGCCATTGTAGAATCCGCATGTGCATACGACCCAACGGTATCGCTAATACTGCAGCTGCCATCATGCCTAACAACTTTAGCACTTCTGATGCTGGAGCCTTGTCTCTGGATATGATGTTGTGGAACTGCTGACGAAGTAGTAAAACTCTTTCTGCTGGAGGTTTTAAAGTGCTGGTGGTGGTGTCCAATTCTGCCCTGATAAAAACAATATGTTGCTATGCGACAAAGCAGATTTTTCTGAATTTATGGTAATGCCCAGATGATTGCAAAGACTAAGAGTAGTGTCCCTGGCTTGTATTAACTGATCCCTGGTGGTGGCGGTGAGGAGCCAATCGTCTAAGTATGGAAATACCTGGAATCATAAATGCCTCAGGTGAGCAGTGACCACTGCCATACATCTGCTGAACACTCTGGGGGCTGTAGTGAGACCAAAGGGCAAGGCTCGAAACTGGTAATGATTGGCTCCCAGCCAGAAGCGCAGATGATCCCCGGATGGTCTGGCCATTTTTATATGGTAGTACGCATTCTGTATACCTATCGACCACATCCAATTGTCTTTCCCTAAGAAGGGAAGTATCGACTGAATCGTGACTATCCAGAACTTCTCTTTCTTGACAGATCTGTTTAGTCTGCTGAGGTCCAAAATAGGTCTCCAGTCCTCTGTCTTTTTTGGAACTTAAAAGAATCTTGAGTAAGTTCTGGACCCTGTCTGGTCTGCTGGGGCTGGTTGGATGACTCTCTTTCTTAGCAACGTTCAGACCTCTACTGTTGCTTGCTCCCTGTAACTGGGTGGATCTTCCGTGAATTTTGTTGTCAATGGAGGGGGAGTGGCGAAAGGAATTAAATATTCTCCGGAAACTATACTTTGTGCACAGTTGTTTGTTATTTTGAGCCAGGCATCTAGATACAAAGATAAGTGACCCCCAACTGCCTCCAGAGCGGGGCAGTCAGGCCTCCTTTCTGGAGTGCTGGTAGGGCTTCCCAAAGAACTGGTCTCTGTCGCCCTGGTTTTGTGGACCCCCTCTGCCGCAAGGGTGGCATCTTCCATTATTGCCCCCTCCTCTGCCCCTGGAGTGGGGGTTCACCACATACATCCAGAAAGGCTCTTTGGGCTTTTCAGAACTACATCTTTCCTCCCTTTTGACCCTTGGGGTAGGGTCTGGTAGGGGTGGAAAAACGGACTCCGATGGCAGACAGAGTCTTTCCTTCCTGCTCACACCTGGTCAAAGTTTCCTTAACTTTGGGCCCAAAAAGGGACGAGCCATCAAAAGGGGTGTTGACAAAGGATGACTTAAAGGGCTCCACGAAGGAACACAAGCGCATCCAGGAATGTCTCCTGAGAGCAAATACTGTACCCGCTGCCCTACTCATTCCATCAGCTGCATATGAAATGAGACACATGGACGAGTTCACTATGGAACTGAGGGTAGCAAGCTGGGAGGTGACTGTCTGAAGCTCCTGCAGCTACTGTAACCTGAAGAGCATCTCCAAGCTCTTTTAGTAGGTCTCTTTGTAGTCTCGTAAAATGTATGAGATAGTTCAGTGAATGCATGGCAAAAGTCACTGAACTGTATGTGTGCTTCCCATATCTATCCATGATCCTAGAGGCTCTGTTAGGACGACGAATAGAGGAAGAAGTTTCTAACATCTCCTTTTTGGTGGCTGCCGCCACCACCATGGTATCAACTGGCACTCCTTTTTTAAGGAAATACTTTTCCTGGGGGGCAGAAATAAATTTATTGGGCCTCCTAGGGACAGGCTCCATGGTGTCCGGAGATTCCCACACCCTTTGTGAGACAAGCTCCATGAGCTCATTGAAGGGTGGAGACACCCAAGAGGTGGAGGGTTGAGACCCGAAAGCCTTCAGGAGAATTGACTCATCTTCAGTAGGGTTACTGGATGTCCAACCACCCCTCTGCCTAAGGATTTCTAATATCTCAGCAAATGAGATATCTTCAGAGGGGGACCTTTCTGATTCATCTAAGTCGGTACTGAACATGACAGACTCCTGTGGGGAGTCTAGGTGCTTCCTCTTACAAATTCTCTTCCTGCGAACCTCATCAGTGGGAACTTCTGGTGAGGTCTCAGATGAGAAGAGGGATCTGTGAAGCAGAAGTGGATACAGGCACTTTTGGGAAGGAGGTAGTTGGATCTGAAGTTGTAGATGTTTTGGGGGACATCACTCTCCTCATGGCTTCAAAGGCACCTCTGCTCCGATGAGAAGGGACCGCTGGATCCGAAGAAACCACCGATCCCCTCGACACCGGCACAGTGGGCTCCAAACCAGAGGTAGGAGCCGAACTCATTCGAGCAGAGGCCCCAAGAGGCAAAGTCGGAACCGACAGGTCAGTCCGCCTATCCTTCCTGGACCCGATCGGAGAGTGCCGGCTCCTAGACTCCTCGATAGGCACCTAGGAAGTCCAAGTGGAACCGATGGCACTGGAACAGGTGTTGGCTCCGAAGGCTCAACAATCATCAGGTCCGACTCCTCTGGCTCAAGGATCGGTATGGCTTAGAGGAGGAAAAGAAGTCGATGGCATTACAGTTTTAGGCTCCAAAACCATTTGGGTCAGAGCCGACAAAAAGTTAGCAAATGCCTGTAGCAACTTCTGCACTACACAATCCACATCCAAATCGGACAGGCTGACTGAGGACTGCGATGAATGAATGGATGGAGGCACTGACTGAAGAATAGGTGACTTCAATACTTCGGATACTGGTTCCAGGACTGAGGACCGGCTCCGAAGACAGGACGCTCTGCTCCGAAGGCTGTGGAGCTGACATCAATGTTTTTTTTTGTTTTGTCACATGAGAAGTCGTCTTAGAAGACTTTGAAGACTGGCATGATTTATCCTGTTCACTCAAAGCTTCTTGGAATGAAGATTTCAGAAGTCCTCTGTAAGTTTTCTTTTTCTTACATGAAGGACTCTAGAGGAAAACGAATGGCAAATGGAGCAGTTTTTTAGCAAGTGCAAGGCTCCAAGACAATACACACAATTAACGGGACTATCTGTCACAGACATCTTTTGTCCACATTTTGGGCACTTCTTAAAGCCAGACTTATGATGCTTGCCTTTCTCCTGGTCAGGTATATTAAAGACTACAGTATCAAAAATTTACTATACAATAACAGACTGTAGTTTCAGGAAAATACACACACACACAAAAATTTAGAAAGTTAAGCTACAGTAATAAGCACTAAAAAAACAAATGGGCTGCAAACTATTTAAAGCACTCACACACTGTCTAAAGTTTAACAATCCTACTTAAACTACAAAGCTATATTATAAAGGCACACCAAGAAGGGAAGGGATTATTAAAGGCCTATAAAAAACGAAGGCCAAAAAGGAGATAAATATAATACTAAATACCTATCAAAGATATAACTATGAAAAGCTATGAAAAACTATCACTAACTATAAATGGAATAAACAATTTTAGAACTTTTTATAAGAAAAAAACTATACTGGCCCAAGCTGTGCTTGGAAACCTCCGATCTATTGCAGCGGTGAACTACATCTGAGGTAACTCTAGGTGCATCGTGGGATAGGGACTTGGCCTTGAGCTGTCTGAAGACCTGTAGGCTGACTCCAAGGATCAGCTCTGAACCCATCTGTCAGAATGAACGGCGAGATAGAACAACTTCACATTGTATATTACCCATTTTCTCTCTTCAACATACTATGACAGCCTTGTCATCAGAAGCAGAAATACAGTTTATGACCATCAGATTATGTTTTCTTTTCTTCCCGCTTGCTTATGGAAAGTGGTTTGAACCTCTAATCTTTTAGATACAGGATCCATGAACTGCTGAAAATAGCTTTCCACATCTCCCAGTTGATTATATCTACACTTTTAGAGATGTTCTGAAGACACATTGAAGATTTCTAAGTGTCCTGGTCCTGATGATAATGTCAGCCAACTGAAAGACTTAAAAGAAATAACTAGATCCTGTATTACAGAGTATATACAACAAAAGTTTGAGGGAGGGCTAAGGTTTTACATTTGGCAGAAAGAAAACAAGTTCAATTCACAAAAAATGGGATCACAAGAGATACTAAGAACTATAGTTTATCGGTCCATTGATCAGGGCATGCAAGGTCATGGAAAGGGTTACAGTTTAAAAATTCTGTGATAATTTTCATAGCAATTAAATGGTGTGCCGGAGACCACATACCTAAAGAAGTAGAGGGGCTAGGGGTGTGCAGTAATATCTAATGCTGCGCATACGATTCAAGGCTGATGTGACAGTTTGAGATTATCTAAAATCAGTTAACACAGTAGACCATAATTTACTGATTAAGAAGAGCTCTTTCCTTACTATTAAGCCAGTAATAACTAAGTGGTTAGAGGAATAAGGTAGCTTCATAGACTTAAATGACTGAAGGGGTACTGGAGTAACGAAACAAGCTGGAATTTACTTTTGATGACAACGACACCAGTTATGAAGGTTTGAGGGTCAAGGTAGACCTGCTTTGATTCTGAAAGGCAGAAAAATGTATGATGCAGAAAAATTAATTATCTAGGAATATTACTCAAAGATATGAAATTTAATAGATACAGTCAGACTACACTACAGGTATCACTCAGTCCTTTTTAGATTTGTAACAAATAGGAAATCTTTTCCTGTAAAACCTGAGTATACCTCACTCAAAGTCACTTCAGGAATATGGGACTTTGACATGCAATCCATCCACAAGTGAAATGAATGCAGATGGCAAAGGACGCAGCGGTCCATCACCAGCAAAATTGTAGGAATGCTGGGAATCTATTATAAAGAAAGATGGGAATCAGCTGGGGCCTTGCTACCTGACAACGATTTTTATTACAGTGATCTACATATATGTATACACTGCTTTTACAGATGAGTTTTGTTTGACTGCATGGGCCTAAAGAAAGCTGAATATGGAGTTAATCTAATGTATAGCCTGCAGAGTAGCCATGAACTCTTTCCGGAACAACAGAAGGAAAAAGTGGTTTACCATCAGATTGTCCAATGAATGGAATAAAACTTGTAAAATTCATGAGACAAGTTGTTAATGTTAGGATAATTAAAAACTTGCCAGATAAGAGTTGAAGGGTATAATTTTTATTACAACAGGAAAAATGAAGCCTTCAGTCCTTTCAAAATACTTCTTATCCTGAAATATATGATACATAAACTAGTTTATTAGCTGTCAGCCACTGTTATTTTCCTACAGAAGGGTTTTAATCATACTGGCCTTGAGAATGAAGGCTGAGGGCAAATTGAGGATGTGATATGCATGCACGGTGTTACATGGTAAAACAAAAGGGGGTGGAACTGAGTCCACAAGGAAAAGAGGGGGTATCAGAAGCAGTTGGAGAGTAGTCTCTGTAACAAGGATGAAAGCAATACCTTCTTCAAGGATGGCTATGGTCCCGTGGAACATTGTGCCAGAACGAGTGCTGGGTTGTGAATCCAGAGGGACTTAAATGCGTATGGGACAGCTGGAAAGACTTAAGACCAGCTCAAGTGAGAGGAGGTAACTACATATTATTTGCCTTCATATGGGCAGACTAGATAACATACTGTCTTGTAATGCTGTCCTATTATGTTTTATGATATACAGGCATAAAACAGTTTGCTTTTACCACTATTATATATAATGTATGATTGAGCAGATCACACAAAAGCAGCAATAAAGTAGAGAACTGTAGTGGCTTGCCCAGCCTTTCATCAGGGTAATGGTGAAACATTTTTTAACCATTATGTGAAGCTTTAAACTGATGAAACAGGACATAAATCAACTGCAAGACCTGGAAATCAATGAACTTCTAAACAGAATTTTATTACGTAACAATGCTGTGTCTGAATAACAACCAATCATCCTCCTCCTGTTCTTCAACATATTTTAATGCTTTATAGCATGCCCTATTTAAATCTTTGTACACAGACATCACAAACTGTATACTCCCCCCCCCCCCCCCCAACAAAGCTTGCCAATAAGACATTCTGTAATCTCAGATTTTATTTCTTTCTATTAAATGCACATCATTTGTAATGGACTGCAGTAATTCTGAGTCAGTATAACAGTTACACACATTTTGCAAGGTGTCAGGTTACCTTTAAGATTTTGTGCTCTGCTAAACATAACATTACTTCAGAAATAGAAGTTATGTTCTTACCATAACGTTCCATGTCAGTTGTCTTCTTCTTGCTGGATGGGGCCACTCTAAAAGCTCGAGAGTTGGTTCCACTTATATCCCACAATGCTAGGCGAGAGTTACCTCAGATCTCGTTTGTAAGCTAACCCAGCTTATATCAATAACAGTATAACTGTAAACAGAATCCACCTCTAACAGCAGGAAGAAAAGGGGTGACCTACATCCTGAAACAAGAAATATGCATAATAGCATATGACTAAGAAAGAGGTGGTAGAAAGAGAGGTCACGATCACAACTCCTCTAGGTCTGTCCAGGCCAGGGGAAGGAGGTGGGGCCTTAAGAAGAAGTAGAAGAAGACAACTAACATGGAACGTTATGGTAAGAACATAACTTCTATATGTTAAGTTGTCTATCTCGCCTTCATTCTTGCTGGATGGGACCGTCCCTAGCACCTTGTTCCGGGTGGCCTAACGGAACAGACTCCTGAGAACAGTGGAACCAAAATTAGCTCTATGCCTAGAAGCTAAATCCAACTTATAATGGGAAATAAAAGTGTGAGGAGTAGCCCAAGTAGCCGCTGCACAAATGGTGTCAATAGGCAGTCTGTCTTGGAAGGCTAGAGAAGTAGCCAAAGCTCTGGTGGAATGGGCTTTAGGTTTATTAGGCAGTTTTGGTGTCTAATCTCATAAACAAGGGTAATCAGAGATGTTAGCCATCTGGATAATGATACCTTTGAAACTGAAGTCCCTTTCTGCTTTCCGCATAGGAGACAAACAGCTGATCAGATTTTCTGAATTGTTTGTCCTGTCCAAGTAGTACCTTAATTGACGATGAACATCCAGGCAGTGTAATTTTGTTCAGACCTATTTGAATACTCTGGGAAAAAGACAGGGAGGTCAATGCATTGGTTTAGATTTGATGTTGAAACCACCTTAGGCAAAAGGACGGGTTAGTTCAGAAGGAAACTCTGTCCTTATGGAACAAGAGATAAGGAGAACGACAACTGAGTGCTTGAAGTTCTGAAATTCTTCTAGCTGATGTGATAGCCACCAGAAAGAGAGTTTTCCATGATAATAATTTCAAGGAACATGAAGCTGCAGGTTCGAAAGGGGAAAGAATCAAAGAAGCAAGAACTAAATTTAGGTCCCAAGGAGAAGGAGGATTTCTTATAGGAGGTCTGAGAAGAAAAACTCCTTTCAAAAAGGCTTTGCAAAGTTTGTGGGACATTAGGGCAGATTCAGAAATGCCCACATGAAAATTAGAAATAGCTGCCAATTGAACCTTAAGAGTAGATGGAGATGAACCTGCATGGAAGAGTTCAGCTAGAAAATCAAGGACTAGTTGGATGGAAGCGGTGAAAGGATCTATGTCCTTTCCTTGTGCCCAGTATGAGAACTTCCACTTACTCAAATAAATCTTTCGAGTGGAAGATTTATGGGAAGCTATCAATATATCTCTAACAGAGTGAGATAATTGAGGAAGCCTGGCTACGGTTGGAACTGGAGGAACCAAGCAGTGAGGTTCAGAGAGGGAGGGAGCGATGAAACTGACCCGATTGGTGGATCAAAAGATCTGGAACTAGGTCCAGACTCCACGGTCGCCCAAGAGAAAACGATGTAGAAAGGGGAACCACACTTGTCGAGGCCAGTAAGGAGCAATGAGGATCAATGAGGCCTTCTGAGCGATAGCTTTCTGTATTACTTGAGAGATCAGAGGGAAAGGAGGAAATGCATACAGAAGTCCCCGGGGCCAAACTTGGACTAGAGCCTGCTGGGTTGGCCTGGTAAAGGGAATAGAGTGAAGTATTCTCTGCACTTGCTGTTTTGGGAGTAGCAAAAAGATTGCAGCAAGGCTGACCCCACTTGAGAAAAATCTCTCTCACTACAGAGTCTTTCAGAGACCACTCGTGAGGCATGAGTATAGCTCTGCTCAACTTGTCCGCAATGTGATTGGACTTCCGGGATGTGCGTTGCTATCAGAAAACGCTGAGAAGAAATATTGCCACAGTCTGAGTGCTTCTCGACACAGGGGTATGATCTGGTTCCGCCTTGTTTGTTGATGTACCACACTACAGACATATTGTCTGTCTGGATTGCAATCGTTCCCAAGGGAAGAGAGTCTTGAAGGGCTTGCAACGCTAAAAGCACTGCTCTCATCTCCAGAACATTTATGTGCAAGTGGCATTCGTTGGTTGCCATGTGCCCTGGACTGTCCTGCCCTGATAATGCCCCCACCCGATCAGGGAGGCATCCGTTGTCAGAGTAGCAACCGGAGGAGGTGGAACAAATGGTCTTCCGACAGGAGCTGGGGAAGACATCCACCACATGAGATGCTTTTGCACGCTATCATAATGGTGTGAGACATTGGAAGTTCCTGGTATGACCATTGAGAAAAAGCATCCACTGAAGGATCCGCATGTGGTATCTGGCCAATGGGAGGAGAGGTATGGCTGCCATGATTCCCAACACCTTTAGAACTAACCTGGCTTTGGCTCTGTTGTTGTTGAGAAGAAGTGACACCAATTTGTGAATGTCTGATATCCTTTGGTTCGTTAGTTGCAGACATGTTTATAGTATCTAAATTTGCGCCTATGTAGGTAATAGTAAAGCGACAAAACAGACTTATTGAAATACCCAGTTTTTGACAAGCGAAAAGTATAATCTCTGGCCATCAGAAGGAGATGCTTGGTGGGAGCTGTGAGAAGCCAGTCGTCCAAATATGGAAACACCTGGAATCCTTGTCGTCTCAGGTGAGAAGCTACCACTGCCATGCAATTGGTAAACACCGGGGCAGTGGTGAGACCAAAGGGCAGGGCCCTGAACTGAAAATGACTGGTTCCGAGCCTGAAGCGGAGGAATCTTCTGGAGCGTCCGTTCATTTTTATGTGATAGTACGCATCCCGAAGGTCTATAGAGCACATCCAGTTTCCTTTGACCAAAAGGGGAAGAATGGATTGCAGTGTGACCATCAAATCTTGTTTTCTTGACTGATTTGTTCAAGACACTGAGATCCAAAATCGGTCTCCAGTCCCCTGTTTTCATTGGAACTAAAAAGAACCTTGAGTAGATTCCGGATCCTTGTTGGTCTGCTGGCACTAACTGAATTGCTCTTTTGTAAGCAGTTTTGAAATTTCCAAAGCTGCTATATCCCTTGGTGGAACATCTGGAAGGGATTTTTGACTGATTTGGAAAACGAAGAAAGGGGATAGAATAGCCTTCGAAATGATGGACTGTACCCATTTGTCTTGAGTCAGGGATAGCCAGGCTTCTGGGTACAGTGACAATCTTCCCCGACTGCCTCCGAAGATGGGCAGTCGGGCAACACCTCAGGGATGCTGAAAAGGCTTGTCAGGAAGGCTTCCCGATTGCCCTGGTTCTCGGACCCCTGCCCCGTCTACCATTGTTATTCCCACCTCTGCCTTTGGTAGGAAAAGGCTCTGTCGCCGTCAGGAAGTCCCTTGAGATTGTTTACGGAACCACATCTTCCCACCCTTCTGGCCTTTGGGGTAAGGCCTAGAAGCGGCAGAAAGGGTCTTGCCATCAGTCTCGCACCTAGTCAGGGTTTCTTTCACTTGAGGACCAAAGAGATGATCCATCAAAAGGGAGTTCGTGAAAGACGCCTTGAAAGGTTCAAAGTTGCATAGCCGCATCCAGGCGTGCTACCCCTGTCCCTCCATCGGCCGCATAAGAGGAGGCGCATGGAGGAGTTGGATATAGAATTAGGTAGCCAGCTGCGTGTTCATTTTCTCTTGAAACCCGCAGCTGTAGAACATTTCACTCGCTTCCTTGATCAAGTCCCTTTGAAGACGAGTGAAATGGCACAGGTAATTCAGCTAACGCATGGTAAATGTCGCTGAGGAGAACATCCGCTTCCTATCCATGGACCTAGATTCCTTGTTAGGTGGATGGACAGGCACTGAAGGATCAGCCAGTTCCTTCTTTGTGGCGGCAGCTACCACCATAGCATCCACAGAAACTCCTTTTGATAAAAATTGCTTGTCTGATGGAGCTGTGATGAATTTGGAGGGTCTCCTGGGAGTGGGGTCCACTGAATCAGGAGCCGTCCATGCCTTCTTAGCAACCACCTGCATGAGGGGGAAGGGGACACCCAGGAGGTGGAAGGACGAGCCAAATGCCTCAAGATACACAGATGGGTTGAGGGCTGGCCAATTTCCCTCTGTTTCAGGATCTCCAGAATGTCTGCAAATGAGACATCTTCAGAAGGGGAACGGGGAACCCTCAGAATCATCCAGATCTGTGTCCGACGTGATAGACTCAGGTGAGTCAATGTGCTTCCTCTTGCACTTCCTCTTCCGAGGAGGCTCTTCTGCCAAATCAGGAGAGGCCTCGAAGAGGATAAAATCCCAAAGGGGCTCCTGAGGAGCTGGCTCTCTGCGGTCCGGGATGAGGGAGTGAGTCGACTTACCCTGAGGCAGCATAGAAGGAGGGGCTGGAGCCGACTGTGGAGTAGAGCCAGGCTCTAACACAATGACCTCGAATGCACCCCTGTCAGGCAGAGCCAGAGGTCCCCGCCCGAGGAGCTAAGGACCCTCGGCACCGACAGTGATGGCTCGAGGTCGATGTCGGAGCCGAACTCACCAGCGAAGCACCGAGAGGGAGAGGGGGTCGGACAAGGGTCCGATGCCACTCACCCCTCGAGCCAAGGGTGGTCCGCGCCGAGATTCCTCCAAGGAAGAAAACGGAGCCGCGACAGAGCCGAAGACACCTTGTCTCGGCCCGGTGACCACAGTCTCGGTTCCGACCGGCTCTCGAACTCAAGAGAGTCGAAGGAGGAAAGAGTTGATGGACGGGGCAGGCACCGACTGATGAGTCGGGCTCTGAAGCATCTGGGCTAGTGCCTCGGACTTAAGTAGTCGACTCACCACCCTCTGAAGGTCATGATCGGAAAGCCTCGATGACCTAGAGGAATGAGACCTCAGACAGCAGGGGAGATCCTGGGAATGAACGGAGCCAAGAGAAGGTGACCTAGACCTCTTTCTGGTTGTCGGCTCCGAAGATCTTGTCGGAGCCGACACGGATACCTCGATAACCAAAGCCACAGAAACTGTGGACTGAGTCTTATCGGCTCCAGCCGGAGCCGATAAAGGCAAAGGTTGAACAACCTGAGGTCTCGGCTCAGGGAAGACCTCGATGCCTTAGAGGGCTTCCCTGTTGAAACTGACAGGGAATCCTCTGGCTGCAACAAGCCTCTCAGAATCAACTTGTTTTTTCTCTCCTGCAGGACCCTGGGGCTGAAGCCATGGCACACAGCACAGGAGTCCTGCAGGTGCAAAGGCCCCAGACAATAGACACAAGAAGTGTGAGCGTCTGTCAGAGACATTTTCTGACAGCACGCATCACACTTCTTGAATCCAGAGACCTAACATTTCCCTAAATGACAGGTGTACACTAACACACAGCCAAACACACAGTTATACCCTGTCAGTAAAAATTAGTAATACTAAAAACAATAACAATTTTAGTAAAAATACTAATAATTAAGTACAAAAATTAAAGTAAACTACACAAACACTCCTAGGAAGGGAAGGCCAAAGGCCCAAGGGAAGAACCAAGTTCTTTTAGTAAAAAAACGGGAAAAATAGGGTCGGGATAAGGATCTATGTTCTACACTAATTTAGGAAGAATTAAAGTTAAAGGGGAAAAAAGAGTAACTTTTGAAGAAAAAGCTAACACTCACCAGGAACCGTAGAAGCAACCAACCTCGAAGCTGTAGCGGCAAACGAGATCTGAGGTAACTCTCGCCTAGCATTGTGGGATATCGGTGGAACCAACTCTCGAGCTTTTAGAGTGGAGCCAAGGTCGGCTCCGAACCCATCCAGCAAGAATGAAGGCGAGATAGACAACTTAACATCTTACATTACCAGCAAGATTTTCACACCACAAAACACATGCGTGTCTGTGTGTGCAACAAGTGCACACAAACACAGTGCTTCTGGAATACTAAGAATACTTATCTTCCTGCACAGTTTCTATTCCATAAAGATTTAATTCATGAAGTACTCTGCATTCTGGCAACCATATTCTGCTCTCCCTCACTGTTTAAACACCATCAATGACCTAACCTGCAAAGATATGTTTATAACATTCCAAACTTTAAGTTAGCATTCCAAGTTCTGTGCCTTATGGCAATGTTCAAACGCGATGCAACTTTTCTATGAGCCTTTGTTAATGGTCACAGTGAAATTAATATTTTAATATTCTGGGGTGCACACGAAGCAACACAATGTTGCAGTCTATGTCTTCTTCCAAGAATTACATACTTATTTCCCCAGAGTGTATACTATTATTCATCACCAATGGTTTTCATCTGGGACAGAAATGAAGTACAGTGAAAGCAAGAGGCTGAAATACAAAAAAATAGTACTGAAGGACCTAACCATAATGTAATGCATGTAAACGCAGCTTCTGTTTTGCTGAAGAGTTAATTGCAGGTGAGGTAAATGCTAACAATAAAGAAAAAATAATGAAGTCCAGTGAATGTCCAAGAAACATGGAATACTATTTTGTCATTTAAAATAAAAAGCTTGCAGCATAGTGGGTGATGCCAAGAAGAAAGTATCTCAAGCTTTTCATTATCTTACTACAAAAAATAAAAATTCAAAGCAGAGAATTAATAAAAAAAAAATCATCAAGCAAATTCGAAATGGCTAAACTTCAAGCAAGAGAAATAAATGTTGACCTCAGTAACAATTAAAATGACATCCTGCAAGAGAAATGAATTCGGAGGATACGGTAACATTTCTAACAATGGAAACTTGCATGAACTGCAAGAGCAACTTAAAAAAATCAAAGTAACAACAGATAACTTGCAGAGGCTGATTCAAATGCAACAATAAAATTGCCAGCAGCAAACTTTAATGGCCAAAACAGTTACACCTGGATCTCGTCAGCTCTGCCCACCACAGGGCTCCATTAACAAGTAGTAGAGTTGTTAAAATGCTGCTAAGGAGTGGTTTTAGTGCCTCAATACGCTAAAGCTGCATGTAAGAAACCATGGGAAACATGATACAGGTAGTTCTAAAAACTGTAGGTAATCAAAATCATCAGGCAAGGGCAGAAAAATCAAGGGCCCAACAGCTCTTTAATCCTAATGAGCAATGTTTCATACGTCCAGATTCATGAAAGGGTCTGCAGAGATCAGTCAACATTAGGGTTTGTTTGTGGAGATATGTATGTGCTTCCTACACTGATGTTATTGGATACCATGTGGCAAAGGGTGATGGATATGGGGTATGCCATAATAAAAACACTTGACCTTGCACTATGATGGTCTTGAAGGTCTACCACCCATCTTTGCCCCATAGAGGGAACAGATAAGATAGTGGACAATGAAATGACAGCGTTCAGTTGCTGTACTATATAGAAAAATCACAGTACCGCTTATCTTCTGGACTGAAGTAATATTTAAAGTGTCTGTCACTGGAAATTTCTATTGAGAGTGCATCACACTGATGTCTTTAGAGTTCACATCATTCATTCTACTGGTTTAGGAATAAAAGGAAATGGTTTATGTAGGCAATGGCTATGAAAGCTAAATATGGAAGTAGTAAAACCCATGCTTGAGGTGTATAAAAAGATTAACAACATGTAACAGTGGGTTTTGTCACAGCTTGCCTGGAGAAGAAAGGAGAAATGTGAAAAGACTCTGAGCATGAGAAAGAAGAGGAACAGCAGGCAGTCACCTCCGAAAGTCACAAGAGGTGCAAGCATTGTCAAAGCTCTTATCCACTGCTTCCCCTGCAAAAATACAGATATATATAATCTTGTATCTCTTGCATGTAGCCTGGAATATAAAGAACTTTAATATCAAACTAAGTTACAATTTCTTTAGACGTCACTTCTACCCAGTCCTAACTACCGAAGGAAAATGCTTTTCATTATAGAACTCTCACTCAGGAATGCAGGACTTAAGAATATATAATGGCATCTGGCAGCATTACTAGAACTATTTAGGGCAGACAGTGTGAAGTATGTTTACAATGAGGGATGTCCATTACAAGCCTAATTGGTGAGCTTGATTAAAAATGACCACTGATTATATACACATTTATATACGCATATATATTTGTGTATGTATGTGTCACTGTCACACACACACACTATACAATTTATACTACTGTTCAGCGCACACACAAAAACTTCACTAAGCAGAAAAAAATGTGAAAAAACCCTGAGAGAATTGTGCTGTACTTGTACACTGCCATCAAATACCCTACGGCTCTCCTTAACATACTGACATGAAGCATGTCGGCAACTGATCATTACATTTCTTTCCTATTCCTCGGTGCAGTTGACGGACAGAGGACTTTTCTCTTCTGACACGGAAGCACCACAATCATTCCTTTGTGGAAAGGACAACACAAAATGCCTGAAGACTGTTTTAAAATGAAGTGATGTTCTTCCCAGATTATACACATATTGTATTCCCAGTCTATGTTTTTATGCATGTAGATGTCTGGGTTGTACCGGCAAAAGGGCTTATAGGAGTTACTAAAACCACTGCATTACATTCTGTAACTGTTTCCGGCGGGCAAAATGCTACATACAGTTTTGTCAGACCTCTTTACAATGCATTTGCAAGCCCTACAAAAACTGAAGCTGCACAAATGTTATGACCTTTTTTTCATGAAATGTGACATCATAAAGCCATCTTCCTTCTTTAATTCTACGTACAGACACCTGATACAGATTGTTTAAGCCTTCATACTGAAATTCAGTTAAAATTCCCATTTAAATATTCTTTACCAAGCATATTATAATACAGTCAAATAAGACAAAAACAACCAAAGCACAGCAAAGATGATAAGTTGCGTTAAAATAAAAATGTCTAAAAATTAAAATATTCATAGTTAAGCAAATACCATAGTCAAGTGATGCATAGTCATGGACCTTTTAGAATCAGCCAGCATGGATGTCACTCCCAGAAAAATACAACCTTTATTTTTTATTTACTTATCTATCCTTTGTTGACTAGGTTAGTCCTACTATACAAGTCATCTCTTTTCAGTGGAGACCTGAGATGGTATTCATACTACTTGGGAAATTTGTCTAGGACATCAGGGAACTTCCTTTACTCTTTTCAACAGGTGTTGCGATACATTTTACATTCACCAGAGCTACCACCAACTCAACCAGACTGGATCTTGGTTTAAATTAAGATCAATTTAGTGCCAACTTCACCCCCCTCTCTGGAAAGCCTCACCCAGACTCTGCTACACTTTGCTGTGAGGGAAAGGTTGGTTTGCTTTTTATTTGTTGTATTTTGTATTAGTTTATTGCCTTTTTATATTCTGAGTGCTGTGATTTGTTTTCTTTATCTTGTGTTTTGCTTATCCGCGGTGGTGGTGCTGTGGTAGTGTTGTCGCCTCACAGTAAGAAGCTGTCAGGTTCGACTCTCAGCTAGAGCGTCTTCTGCGTGGAGACATGCGTGAATGGGCGTACCTTCGTTGAAAGTTGTGTGTCAGGGCTGGCAACTCGGCGCGTAAAAATCAACTGCCAATCATTAGCGGACCGGAATTCCACTGTGGCGAGCCCTAACCGGGAAAAGCCAAAATACACAACAACCTTGTGTTTTTCTTGTGTTCTGCTTTTAACTGCATATTACAACTTCAAAAGACCCCACAGCTCTGTCTCTTGTGAGTCAGGCAGAAATTTTTCCCCACCCCCCACTGTGTCACTGTCATGTTCTTAAATACCACTGTCTTTCTAGTTGCCTGTCTTTATGTTAATTTGACCATATATCTCATTTCCTCTCTGCTTTTACTGGCTTGTGAGTAAGCACTAAATTATCATTTTATGAAATCACCTCCCTTCAACTATTTAAATTTATTGGCCATTCTACTGTATTCCATAATATCGGATTACAAAAGTGATCACCCCTTTTCAATCTATCTTGTTGTTTTAAAAATAGTGACTCTCCACTAAAACTTAACTTTTTAAACAGGTAAAACTTAAGTTACCTACTTTCACATCTAACTTCTCTAGTGCACACTGCAGTGTTTAGGATAAACCATTTTTTTTCATCTTACCTTTAAGCATCCCTGTGACTAGCACTTGCTCTAATACCTGCTGGAAAGCACTAGGAAGCCTTAAACTGATACAAGCACTCAACTCTCCTTATTAATAAGGATAAATTAATCATAGTCACTAAACAGCCTATAATTGCAAAGTACCTTGCTAGGGTAAGGGAAAACAGCTCCTGTACTTTTTAAAAAAAAAAAAAAAAAAACACCAAATCAGGCATGTCCAAGGGTCAGCTTCCGTCGATTTCTCCCGGACACCTGGTGAATCTGGGCATACTGGGACAATGCAGCAATTGCCTCATGTACACAGACAACCCTCTCCTCCTACCACCCAACACTACAACCTGTGAGAGATGCACTTACACAGCCAAACTGGAAGTAAAGCTCTCTCCACCCATGATTGTGCTAGACAGTCAAGAGGAGAAGGTTAACACCCGCACTACACCTCAAGCAACACACAGCCCTTCTAAACTCACACCAACACCCACACATAGCAACACTAAATCCACATATGCAGAAGCCCTTAACTGTAACCTGCACAAGCAAGGACCTCCGAAGCTGAAACGCAAACAAACACCAATCACAACCAAAGTGTCACATAGCTCACAACATCAGTGTGCCACCCAGCAACAGCCCCTAAGGCAAGACAACATACCTAACACTTTAGTCATACGTGACTCTGTAGTCAGGCACACTGATGTCCCACTCACCAGGCTGAACAAGGAGAAAATTACAGTGAGCTGCCTGTCGGGTGCCAGGATCCGCCACATAATTCATGCACTCAAGTCACTCCACAACAAGTACAAATATGAGACTGCCATTGTCCAGGTTGGAGTGAATGATTCGAGATGTACCTCCCTGGACTACATGAAAAAAGACATGGAAGAGCTCTCAGATCATGTGGCCCAGGCAGGTATGACCCTAGCCCTGAGTAGCATCCTGCCTTCGCCCAGAATGATACCACAATATAAGGACAAAATGACTGACTTCAACAATTGGCTAAGCTTCTGGTGTCATTCAAAGGGGATCCAGTATCGGTCTGCCTGGGACGACATGATCGACAGACCACAATGCTTTGCTAGAGATGGTCTGCACCTGTCACCCCTGGGATTCAGGTTACTGGCAAAGGCTCTTGCCAGCCCTAAAGTGCCTTTTTTTAGGCAAAGTTCAAAGGACAAAACCACCACCGTAACAGGTACAAGCATGCAAAATGTGAAGGCAATGCTACTCAATGCTAGAAGTCTAAACCTCAAAATGCACTCTCTCGAGGCACTCCTAAAAATGAAGAACATCGATATCTGTGCAGTAACTGAAACCTGGTTCAGGGCTCCAGAGACCCATTACAGAGTACAACACCCCATTTGGTATGTACCTTGCAAGACATCTGCAACAGCTGGAAAGGCCACAGAAACACCTCACTAAAAGAATCAAAGGCCTAAAGCAGATGCCCTATGATGACCGTCTAAAAAAAACTCCAGCTATACTCTGTGGCATATTGTCTACTCAGAGGCGATCTCTGCTTAATATACAAGGCCATATCAAACCCTCAGCTGTTGGACATGCCTTCACTTAAAGAAATTCCAATCCCTCAGAGCCACACGCTCCAGGGATCTAAAACTTGTCATCACAATGAAGAAAACATGCTGGAGGGATAGGTTCCTGACCCAGAGACTCCCCAGACTCTGGAATAGACTGCCCATACATGTCAAGCAGAGCGCCTCCTTGGCCCTCTTCAAAAGGAACCTTGACGATTGGATGGGAGATAGGAAATTCACCCTGGGGATCACGTCAGTCGCCCTGCTAGACAGGGGTCCAGGGAAGTAAATATTGTGGGAAGAAATATCCAGGGAATTGTTATGGCTAGGCTTATATAGACCCTAGGGCTGATAGCCTAGTACCAACCTATGAACCTATAATGTTTCAATCTGAAGGACAACACATTCAGGAGTGCAGCACCCCCCCCTTGTGCTGCCCTGCAGTATCAGCAATCTACTAGGTGTGGGAACACCGCCTACCTTCTCCTACAGCAAAGTGTGCTACCTGTTGTGCCACTGACATTGCTAAACTAGCTAGTATGACTATTAGTTACAATTATAAAGCATAACAAGTTTCCAGTCATGCTTTATAAACCTACACTATCTCTGGGAGGATGCACAGAAGGCCCTAACAAGGCTACTAGGAACAAAAAGCTCCTTCAGATATGTTCATAAAGATCATGCAGGTCTAAACACACTAACATCGCATATCACTGATAACAAATGCATGCTCTGTGGAAGCAGTAATAGGAAGGTAACCAGGAATACCTGTAAGTATTTAGGCTACAGAATGCTGCACCAGTTGCAGATGATCAAGTTCTGAATCAGTAAGGCCCAGGTACAGGGAGTTACAGTAAACCAACTAAAAGGCCAGGATGTACACAAACCACAGATCCTCAGAAAACGTGAGTGAGTGGTGTAGGTTATGCTCTAACTGTAGAAATGATGACATGATAAGAGCTGTCACCTGGCCCCAGTCTCAGTCTTTCATCCAAAATTACACTATTTACCTTATAGAAAACAAGCTCCATGAGACTGGGCACAGAATAACAGAAAGTATATGTATCTGACCATGGCTTCCATAAATGTCAGTTAATAACACTGCAATACTTTCAAAAACAGTTTAGCACATTAAGAGAGCTTCAGTTTCTTCCAATATCCTAAAGATTAACAGGCAATCCTTCAACGAGTCCACAGAGGGCTGGATGTGTGTGTGTGTGTGTGTGTGTGTGTGTGTGTGTGTGTGTGTGTGTGTGTGTGTGTGTGTGTGTGTGTGTGTGTGTGTGTGTGAGACAAGTAAAAGAAGTCCGCTAGTTAACACAGCACTCCTAACAGTTAATCTTGTTCTGCATTACTGGGTCTACCTTAAGTGGATTTGTAATTTTGGAAACACTGTTCTTTATGGCTGTCTTATGTGGGGTAATGACAGTTGATAACCTGATTGTCTGCTGATTAAGTGCCGAGTGAAATTTCACCTAAATGTATTTTGGTATGAAGGAGGCATACAAGCCTTTGTTATTGTAAGAAGACATTCTGTTTGCGTCTGCTACGGATTCCAACATGCAGTATTGTTTCTCTTCCAATTCCTAGCCTCAAAAAAAAAGGGCGGAATCATTGGGAAGTGCTTTTCTGTTCATCTTTGTGTGTAGAATACTGGGTTCACATTGTTTTTGAAAAGACTTTGTGAATGGCTATGGCCATCTATTTTTGACTATCTTAAAGCTAACATTCTTAATTCAGTGGCTTGAGTATGAACTATTACTTAACAGCTAAACTACAAGTGTCTAGGTTTTTGATTTCTGACACATTTTAACGGATGGAGTATGCACTTTTTTTTAAGAGTTTCTTGTATCATTGTTGGCACTGCCCTTAGTTACCACTGCCTGCAAGCATTTTTAGTTTAGTAATTAGTGATTACACTGACCACATTTCACTTGCTTTTTCTTACTCCTGGCACCAACATATTCATTATGAAGATTAACGGCAGAAGTATTGGTTGGGTCACACAATCGGCTTGCAGTCATCACTGCCTCATCTCCATATACACCTCCTTAAACTGTTTAAAGATACAAGTACATTTGCCCAGTTGATTTGTCCCAGATTGCCTGGCATATTGACTGTGTTTTTAGCTCTTCTTTTTAAAGAAGCTTTTACAATATGTCACAATTGCTGGCACATCTGTTAAAATTCTCATCTTACCATAACCTTTCCCCATCTGGTTGTCTTTCCCAAGGTCCAAACTTGATTTGCTGAGTTTAAGGTAATGATCAAGACATGCTCATTGCCCGTCATCATTCCAAATTACCTAATATATCTATGTAGTCACTTTTAGTATCTTTCTTGGTGTTGCTGTCACTTCAGTCATAGGACACAAGTGCTTGTGGACCCTGACCTAGAAGGATGCATGACAACTCATGATCACAGATGGATGCCAAAGGGTGAGACAACACTGGGACAGACGTTTTCACCATCTTTGATGAAGTGTGTGTTTTGATTTGAAAGTGCAATGTCAATTTTCAGATGAGACCTCTCTCTCTTTCTCCTCTTGCTCCTTCTAGGGCACCGTTGCCATACCAAAGGGCCATATGAAACAAGATGCAGTAGGTCTTTTACTAGCTTTGAAATGCAAAGCCAGTATTTTTAACTCAGATCTGGTTATATAAAAATGATGCACATAACTTAAGAAACATCTTGGATTCTGGCTATTGAAAGCTCAAGATGAGAAGTACCAGCAATGGGGTACTGATATGTTTTCCTACAGTATACGGGATGGACCAGGCTGACAATGTGATTACCAACCATTTTGAGTATGTCATGTGATAAGCAATGTATTGCAGACTAAACATCTGAGGAAGCAGTTCAGTTGAATGTGAAAGCGCTTGTGTGTCTCTTTAAATAAAACATTTTACAAAACTGGACCTGAGCCCATCATTTTATTCTGTCCTTAGGCTTGTGTTTGGATTACTTTCAGTATTTATCTGGTGCCTTTGGATACTCTTTGTGTAGTGGATTTATATTTTAACTACACTCAGGTTATTGCCTCCAAGACCCTTGTTTGTGTACATTAATTAAACTTGATGGTCTGCCCTTGTATATAGTACTGCAGAGCTCGAAAAGCAGAACAGCTTCAATACAAAACACAGTGATAGAAGAAATTTCTTACAATCAATGTCAGGAATCAGTATACAAGACTGCCAAGCAAAGGCAGACAAACATCCGCAAGCCTTTCTGGGAAACGGATTTCTGTAAAGAAATGAAAACATAGTCAGGATCACTCATTGATTCATTCTCTGATTTCTTCTTCTTTCGGCTTTTCCCAGTTAGGGGTCGCCACAGCAGATTACCTGTCTGCTCATGATTGGCAGTGAGGTTTTTACGGTGTCGAGTTGCCAGTCCGACACCCAACCTTCCACAAAAGGCACACACATGCACGCACTCATGCCTAGAGCCACTTTAGAGTATCCAATCCACCTACAGCATGTCTTTGAGATGTGGGAGGAAACCTTAGCACCCGGAGGAAACCCACGCGACCATAGGAAGGACATGCAGACTACACACAGAAGCCACCCCAGCCGAGGATCAAACCAGAGAACCTCTTGCTGTGAGGCGGCAACGCTAACCGCTGCATCACCGTGGCCACTTGATTCATTCTCTGACTATCCCCTTTAATCTAATCTATGGCAATGAGGGAGCTGGAGCCTTTCCTGACAATTACTGGATGCAAAGCAAAGAACCTATTCCAGAATAGGGCACAAGCCATAAAAGATGCACACACTCACTTAAGCATGCACACCTATAAGCATTTTACAAAAATGCCCACCTCAGGCATTTCTTTGTTATGTGGGAGATAACTGGAGCACACAGTTAAAACTGGCAGTTACAGGCAGGGAGGGCAGAGGCAAGCAAATCAAACTACTAAACAAGAGCAAGTGAAGCTTACTGGGAACGACTGAAAACAGAGGACTGTTAATGGACAGAGAAATAATCACTTCCATTTGTGAGGTGTTTTAAATGATTACTGTACTTAAATTATACACTTGTAGACAATATTAAAAAATATGGAATGTATATATTACTACTAACGTCCTTCCCCTTGAGAACTTCATTACAATTAGAAAATGAATGCTAGATCTTAGTATTCACCTATGAACCTTAAGATGGATTTCCAAACCACTGAAAATAAACTAGTCTATTACTGGATGGTCAAAGCTGGTAAGTCCAAAGGATGTGCTTGGTGTAATGGTTAAGGTCTTCACCTCATAAAGACAAGATACAGGGTTTGATTCTGATTTTGAGTTATTGGCTATGCTTAAAATGGCCCTTCATCGCAGTTAGCCTAGTATTCACCTATTAACCTGTAATCGATAATCTTCGGGTATCAAAGGCAAGTATGCTACCCATTGAATCACTGATGATATTCTAATACAGTGGCAATGTCACAACCAGACAAATTAGTGAAGTAATAAATAATGTATGTTAAAGTTAAGCAGCACCTTTTACGACAATTAAAATGTTGGGGGCTGCTTCCCCACACCAACAAACTAAACACATTAACTTACAAGGTTGCATTGTCTCAGCCATAGAAGGAATATTTGGTACTGCAGCAAAGCTAAGTCGTCCCTGTACTCAGAGGTAGCATGTCTTTAGAGTAATTATATTCATTTGAAGGAGTTCAGTGTAAGGAGTGTGTGCTTCATACATACACACAGACGCGTGCACACACAACACACACACACACACACACACACACACACACACACACACACACACACACACACACACACACACACCCTATAAAAGATACTGCATCTGCACTTAACAAATTCAGTAATTCAGGATTACCTTGGGACAACTACTGACTTCTCATTCCATTTCATGCACTCACTTAATTTACACCATATTTGTCATAATGTTGCATTCATGATGGCCCAGTGGGAACAGCTGTGCTTCATACCTCCAGGGGATCAATTTTAACTTCCAGTCACTGTCTGTCTGGAGTATGCATGCTCTCACTGTATCTAAGTGGATTTTCCTTGGTATTCTGTCTTTCTTCCTCCTATCTACCAAAAACATGGCAACTGACTAAATACACTAAATTGGATGCATATTTTGCATTTATTATTGGCTTTGTGGCTAAAATTATGAATGAAAAAGTTCTACATACCAGAGTAATTACCTGCTTAAGAAAAACGCACAAAACAAAAACTAAAAATAAAACTAACAATTTGGATCAGCATTCTATCCTAGTAAAAGAATGAAGACATGCAACTTCTCACATTGCAAATTGCGCCCCATTCAGGATATATTTCACTGCCTTGTACCCAGTGACTGTCAGCGCAGGCTCAGTCTCTTTGTTACCTGGAAATGGATTAAGTAGGCAAATGGAGAATGAATGAATGATTTGTCAAGTGTGGTTTTAGTCTGAAAAGAAAATGGCAAACTAAACTATGTTAAGTCTTAAATAAAACTGTACCACCTGATAAATATCTGGCATGGGTTCAAGACTAGACTTCCAAGATATATTTCTTATATAAAATTCATACCTATATACATTTGACACACAACTACAAATTAAACATAGTGCTTTCATCCCTTACAGATGCTTTACCTGCATGTAAAACAGTGCATTAAGTAATGCTACAGTGCTGACTTCAGCAACATAGAAATGAGAACAGATACTGTTTTGTACAGGGTTATATGGAAGCTTAAAAAATGCAAAAAAAAAAAAAATCTTTTCCCTAGGGGGAATGAAGCACCAGACACCTATTGTCTAACTTTAGTGATGTGTATTCAATAGAGAAATGAGAGACTTGCCAGGTAGCAGATAAAGCAAAATTCTGCATTGTATAGTAGGTACTGCGGTGGTGGTGCTGCGATAGCGTTATCGCCTCACAGTAAGACGTTGTCCTGTTCGATTCTCAGCTAGAGCGTCTTCTGTGTGGAGACATGCGTGAATGGGTGTACCTTCGTTGAAGGTTGTGCGTCAGGGCCGGCAACTCGGCACGTAAAAATCTACTGCCAATCATTAACGGACCGGAGTTCCGCTTTGGCGACCCCTAACCGGGAAAAGCCAAAAGACACAACAACAACAATAACATAGTAAGGAATCCTCTCCTTTGATGCTACAGGCAGGAGAATACTACTCCAGCAATCAACAGAGGCAAGAATGTAACACAAAAGCTGCATAAGAAAGTTGTTTTTTATATGGCATTTTCTCCTCCACACTGGCAGACTATTAACACACTCCCATTTAATTTAAGCTCATTAACTTGCCTGCCAATGGAGAGCCCCAAGAATGGAGGCAAGAGCTGACCAGAGGAGATCATTATCCTGACAGCCATGAAGATGCTTGTTCCCTTGCTTCCCTCCCAGAAGGAGACAAAAGCAGATAGGCAGGGACAATTATTCAGGCAGCCATGAAGGTGTTTGTGCACTCATCAAGATGTACTGATGCAAGCTATGATGGCGTGTCCAGTTTAGACCCTATCTTCCACTTTTGGGAGCTGTCATGGTCTCTAGAGTCACTGTGAGGGTCCAAAATTCCTCTTGCATGTGTATGCTCCCACCCATGCATTTAACTAAGACTACAACCACTAGCTTGATTGTGCACAGCCATGCTGCATATTTGGCTCCTGCAAACCTCCACATGTATGGGGGGACATACAGCCTACTATACCACCACTGCCCCTGAGGATGGACGAATCAGTGTCGGACACTCATTCCCAACCTCCTCACCTATCTCCAACAGTGTCTAAGCTGCTACTTGAACTACGATCATTGGGTCATACTCAGGATTTTATCAGTCAATGACACAAAGGTGGGTTCTTCTACAAAGTTTTCTTTTCTACACAGCATTCTGCTAATTCTGGTTCATGCAGAGCCAAAGGCAAGATCAACTTTGTGAGATGAAATGTAACCCAAAAGGTGCAGACAGTATTGTAAGTAAACTATTCTCAAGCTTTCTGCTGTCCCCTATTTGGGGAAAAAAGTGTCTGTTACAGTATATAACTGGAGTGCTAAAGCGTTTCATTTCTGAATGCCCAAGATGAGATTTGCTTATAAAATAAAATCTCCTTTTATTCTTTTGTTTGAAATAGTCAGTAGTAAATGCAACAATCCACAAATACAGTGCTAAAACACTTCCTGAAGTCCTGTGTCAGGTCTTACTCCCCCTCTTCTTCCACTTTAAGCTGTAAGTGCTTGCTACATTTGTAGCAAGATGTTGCTACAGTTTATGCCACACAGAGCACCAAAGCATTCCAGTATGAAACAGTCTGACTGCAAATGCAATACCCAGTACACATGCATTTCAGTCTGATCAGCATCTGCTGACTGCACCTGAGGTGGCCACCCCTTTTTGATCGATCTAGCTATGCTACTGGGTCCAGACATGTTACTCCCTGTAGCACTCATGCTCAGCAGTAATGCGAGCAAAACAACAAAATCATAAGAGAGTGGAATAAGAGAATGAATACTATTTTAAA
The DNA here is from genome assembly GCF_019279795.1 of Protopterus annectens. Classification (NCBI taxonomy): domain Eukaryota; kingdom Metazoa; phylum Chordata; order Ceratodontiformes; family Protopteridae; genus Protopterus; species Protopterus annectens. Next base: position 897,105,240 of record NC_056739.1, read on the forward strand.
ATGGATTAGAAAAATTAACATGTACTTTTGTCCAATTTGCATCTCACATACTCATTTCTCTGTGTTACTCTGGAATTACATCTTTAGAAGTATGTAGCAGATACTTTAAACCAAAGACTACTGCCGTTTACTCATTATATTGGCATGTACTCTATCATTTATAGGTTTTAGATCAACAAATAACATGATGTTCTCAACTTAGTTTTTGAATTTCTTGCTGATGCTTCAAAGCTATCATCACACAGGTGAAAAAAAAACATTGGACACTGAAGCTTATATTTAGATTTACTGGTATTGTAAAGTGAAACACTAGCAGAATTAGTGCATGTGTTGTCTACAAGGACACAATGCTACAAGTACAAACAGTGTTTGGACACAGATAGGAGTTTCAAGTGGGTGTAAATCATGATTCACCTCCAAGTTCACTCTCGTTCATACGGGTAATGGACTAATTAGCAACTGGTTGGTGGGGAAAGATCAATAAAATTATTGTATGCAGATAATGTGTCACTACAAGCAGACTCTGAACAGGAATTTTATCAAATGATACGAGACTAGAATACCAAACTGAAGGCACATGGGATGAAACTGAATACAAAGACAGTAGTCACAACAGCAAATGGTTGAAATCAGAATAAGTTGAAAACTCAGGTGCAACAGGTCAAAATTTCAAGCATCTTGGAAGAGTGGCTGAGGAGAAAGGAATCCTGAATGAACAGGTTAAAGCTAGATTTGGAGGTTCTGCAGCCGACTGGCACACAGTACCATGATCAGTGTGTACATCAGAAGAATGCCAGAGATGCAATGAGAGCTTCTCTACTGCACAGAAACCTAGCAGTGAAAGCACAGCCACTGAGAAAGCCTGTGGTGCTGAAGAGTAAGTGTTTGAAATGTGTAGTAAAATGCATACTTGGGGACATACAAAGCAATGCTGAAACCAAATTATCCCCAATTGCAAGAAGGTCAAGAACTGATTACAGTGGTTCAGTCACAAGTGCAGATAAGCAGATGATGATGATGTAGTAGAGCAGACTTGGGAGAGACAGGAAGACGGCAACAGCAAGACAAAGCCGTCCATTCAAGGAATGGCTGGACTGCATGAAAGAAAGCGTGTGGCAGTTTGTTATTACTGTCAAAGAAGGTAGAACAGGTGGTGGCAGTTGACAAGACACCCCGCCCTTATACAAAAATGGGGAGAAAAACAGGTTTGATGATGATGGTGATAAAACCTATAAGGGCTTATATAATCAAAAAGCCAAAAGGTTTAATTATACAAGGTTAAGTTTTGGAAACTAATATTAATTTTTTATGATTGGGGGTAGCAGACAGAATAGAATCTTACAAACTGTAGTGTTAAGTATTACACGTCAGTTAACTGGTTGAATTTAAGAGAGATATCAGTATCACATACTTCCTAGTCAGAAAAGGAAGCCTTTCATGGAACAGAGGTGCCTGCGACAGTGGCCCTTGGTGAAGAGTTGCTGTAAATGCAATTCTTTGGGGAGTACCTTGAATAAAATCTGGGCACCATCTTCCAAGGAATCTAGGAGGAACAAAACACCTTTGGGCTATACTGGAACTTGCATGAGAGACTTCTTTACAGCTTTAATAGAACAGTTATGCTATTTTACTTCCTTTAGTCTCATGCTATTTGGTAACAGTTTCACCAGCAATATGGCTGCATTTAATAAAAATGTTATCTATTTAAGAACTGTGCTGCATTTGTGTATACCAAAGTATGTATATTTTAAGATTATGGAGACTGTTTTTTCTTCCTTATTTCCACTGGAAAAAGTTTAATAGACATAAAGTTGAATTAATATACAGTATTGTAACATAACCAGCAATATTTAGCAACTGAAACATGGATTGGAAACAACTTTAGTGGCACTTTTCACTCAAGTACTGTTACAAGTCAAAGAATTAGTATCCCTGTAACAGGAAGCTTGTCTTTAAAGAAGCACACACAGCCTAACACACACATACATTTCAAATGTACACAAACATTACATTCTGTTTGTTCTGACATGTTTTTGCCCATGTAAAACTACAAGTTGTCAAAAATATCAATTTTATTTATAAACACCATTCTTTGAAAGATATTAGATACATAAATATAAATAATACAAATAGAAACAGCATTGAAAAGAGGAATCATATGCATCTAAACAGTATTAAAGATGAATTTCATGGGCCAGAGGTTGCTTCCAGGGCACTTCTGCAATCCATCAACTGCTGTTTAATTCTTCCTATGAATGAAAGATATTACCAGCCCTATGGCATTCTTAGCAGGATTGTTTACTCTTCTTAATGCATTCTGCTACATTTTAAACAAAGCTTGAAGAAATGTTTTGTACCTTGCATTGTTCCCCTTGAAACAGCTGTTTGCCCATGAGTGACAGACTGAGTAATTGGTATAATAAAGAAAAAAGGCAGTGTACTTACTTGCCAGAGTTTAGAAAATACTTAAAAGCACCAGGGTCTATGCGGCAGATACAATGTATAGAAAGTGGTTCAAGTCTGTATTCCTCCTTATAAAATCAAGAAAACAGGATTGTGAATGAAAAGCATTAAATTGCATTCTAATAAAGCATGTTGCGTGTCTGTGTTTTGCCTGAAGGAATCAGTCACAAAGGAAGTGAAAACAGGGGAAACAGCTAGTCGGTGAGGAGGAAAGACAGCTCTAGGCTCTCATTACTATTACTCTGTTATCACACCATTTCACTTTTATTTTCACTATATATAGAGAGAAGATGCACTCCACCATGCTGTTAATAATCACGTCCAACACTGATCCTACCTGAGCATTTATCCTGCACTGTTAGCAAGTCAGGGGTAGGATTAGACATGGCCCATAAGGCAGCAACCAGATAAGCAAGAATAAAGGATCCCAGTACAAAGTCATCATCTTCTTAGAAGAGGGTGTTAATTTAGTACTTTGCACATGAAAATATTGCATTCCACTGTGCACTGGAATCTAAAGGGTATCAGACACTGCATGCTGCCATCTCAGTGAATGCAGAGAAACTCAAACTGTGAAATGATGATATACCAAGGATCTAATCAATATACTATCCTCTGAACAGTGGCTTTAAGGATGTTTTTTCCCTTGAGGCCCTCAGGAACAGATCAGGAACAGATTCTGCCTATGTATGAAAGCTGGCCAGTCAGGGGATGGGGTGGAGAAGGAAAAGGGGAGAGATGGTATGCACAGAATGTCGAATAAAAACAAATCATCAAATTACTTGTTACAGTAAAGATTAGGTTTGAATAAAATATACAGATGTTTTGCCCTGGTGATAAGCAAAATCTAGAGTTATGAAAGACTTAAGACATTTCGTAATTCATATGCTGTTCACACTTTTGTGTAAATAAAACAACAGCTTCATTACAGATGTCTAATAAAGAACAGAAAAAAATAAAAAAAAAATCCTGTGCTTCTGCAACAAGTGTCACAGTATAATCACAATTTAAAATACAAACCAATATGGGAAAACAGTAAAAAAGTGACAATAAATAATAAAGTTATTCAGCCTCCGCTGAAAACAGGATCTGTGGAACCTAGTCGGACTATCCCGGTCAACAAATGTTAAATAAAAAAAATAAAGTACACTTGTGTGTAAAGTGTTTACAATAATGGTTATTTTAACACCGGAGACTAAATCTGACTTTCCATCCACTGTGCCCATACTGCTGTGAAGGCCTACTCTGACCTCATGCCATACGGTCATCATTGCTGGGAACCTTCTTATGTTTTAAGCTCTCTTCTAATCCTCGCTGTGATCTGTGATTGCACCAAGTTCCTTTGCAAAGCAAGGTGACAACACTGAAACAAAAGAGAATTTAATTGTGAAATTACCTAATAAATCTACATACACTATTCTTAAGGGATGAAATAAGATCAGCTTAACCACTGCATTGACCTCTCCTTGAAGGTCTACTGTTTACAATAAATCTTATTCAATGTTATACTTTTTTCTTAGAGGTGGGCCATTATAATTGTAAATCTCAGCATCTGGGTAGATTTCCAAGGAGTGTTAAAACACACCAGGAAGACTATTTCTTACAACACAAAACGGGCTGCTTGTTGATGACTCTTTTCTGACAACTATGAAAAGTAATTGAGAAGAACTTATTTATGTGAAGCTGCCTCTTTCTCCAATGCCCTGTCATCTTCTCATGCTTTATTTCCTCCTCTATAACAGATTAAAAACTGCTTTGAGATTTCCTTAAGTTTTCTGTAATCTTTTTCAATGAGTTAAGATGACAAGGCATTACCCTCCTACAGCCATGTTATGCTTTTGACGGAAACTACAAGACTCGCTACTGTAATTTGGACCTAGATAAAAAAAAGCACTGACAGTGTTGATCTTCCACAACTATTTACCCTAAGCACACTTTAATCTACTTAGAAGGTGAAGGAATACCCCTTCAACAGCCATATATGGTGTGTACTAATGTCTCTTGACTTCCTAGCAAAAAATAAGGAAGCAACCGAGAATACATGATCTAGGTACAAGCTTTCTTCAGAAAGAACTAAGCAAGCTACAGTTTTTCAAATGATTTAGGATCATGTAAATGTTGCTTTTAAGATAACCTTGTGCCACATGCATGAGTACCTTCAAAGGCAGAAACCAGCCATTAACCTTCAGAGGGATAATTGACAGGTTTGCAAAACTGAACCTACCAACTCATCAAAAAGTAACAACTCCAGCTAAGATGATTTACAGTGGCTCTCCCAAAATAAAATCCACAACTCTCCTTCTGTCGAAAGAGGGTCAGTTTGCCATAAAAAACTGGAAAGGTAAACTTACAAGCTAGCATCAAATCTCTAATGTAAACTCCCAGTTACACAGCAGTCATTCCCAAGCTCTTGATTATTGGGACCAGGCTGATAAGAAAGCAGAAAAGCTCAAGTGAAGCATGACATCTTCCCAAACAAATACCTGCCTGTTACTGAAGAACTCCACAGTGACCTTACCAACATGGTGTTCAGGCTTACAGTGGTTGACACCCTTTCTCAAAGAAAAAAAATGCTTTACAGCCAAATACATACACACAGTGTGGTTTTCCGGTGATGGTACAACTGAATAGATACTTCCCTGATTGTTTGTACACAAATGTGCTTTACAAGTTAGACTGAGAGAGGAAAGGTCATGTTTTGGTAAAGTCTGTGAGCAAGAGAATAAGACCCCATGATTAAACGTAGCAAGCAAGCAAAGTCTGAGAAACAGCAGCTTTCTCACTGCAGGCTTGATATGGTCACAGACCACATGGCAATGAATTAGGCGGCGAAGATGGTGGCTGATCCTCCTGGGAATGCTGATGCAAACGGGTCAGACTCTAATGAAGATTTACAATGAAAGAAGTTGATAGTGGGATTTAGAGAGATTAGAGAGAGAATGTGTAGTGCTGAAGGTTTGGAGAAAAAAAAAAGATACAGATAAGTGATGGAAGATAGACAGGCTTAATAACATTTTTCACTTGACTAGGACCCTGCCATTTTACTGCGTTTCCACTAAAAAAAATGTCCAGTTCTTTGAGAGGGCTCTACTGAACATTATTCTAGCCACTTTCACAAAATGCAGAATAAAGAAATGGTAGACGCAATGGACTCGCATGCTACAGTCAATGAGCAAATGCAGTCTTGAGGACCCAAATGACCAAAATGTTTCACTTGAGTATGAAGTGGAATTGAAAGAAACATCTGTAGATCAAAACTACAGAGCCTGAGGATTAAATGTTAATATTACTACAGTTCTTTAGAAGATGGCAGGAGATGATTACATTGGTTATGTTGAAAACCAAATTGACAGAATGAGCTACTAAAAACCAAAACGGCACTGATGGTGTTTATGCCTGATAGGACTGTTGTAGGTGGTTGTCCCAGAAATATCTTGGTGAGATTTGAATCATTTGAGATGAAAGATAAGTTGTTAACTTTGTTATACTACCATCACTTGTTAACTCTATTACGAAGTCTAAAAAAAAGTGCATCACTGATGACAAAATTTTGGCTTTCAAGAGTAACTACAGTGTGTAGATATAAAAACAAAGGGCTCAGTTCAGATTATCTGTGAGCAAGTATTGTGCTAAAAAGTTGAAGTTTCATCTTTTTTACCTAGCATTTTCAGAGTATGCAATCCAAAATATGTTTAGCAGTTATTACTAGGTATCTGTTGTAAAGGTACCACTACATATGAAATATTCAAGCATGGTACCAGACAGAATATTGATTTTTTAAAGTGGTATGTCAGTGCTTCCAGATAAAAGTGATGCAATGGAACTGTAACAATTATGTTTAGCCCTGGAATGATGACAACTAGTTGACCGACTATATAAATCAGCGTGTTACATTAGAAGAGACATGTCGTCAAAGGGGACAGAAACCCATACTGACATGGAGTTCCTGAAAACAAGATTGCTCAATAAATTCCAAATTTATAATCGTTGACAAAGTCAGGAAAAATGTGATGATATCAGATGGATGACAATGCAAGCAGTGATGGAAATGAATACAGAAGGAAGACAAGAACTTGGGAGAGAGGAAAATACAGATAACAGCATTCATAATAGGTATGGCAGACATCAGTTCTATATTAATGGTGGATGACGATGTTCTTTCTTTTATCATGTGAGGGGGAGAAAACTGTACCTAATGGTAAAGCAGACGAAAAACTAACACATGAATAGCAGGTTGCAATGACAACCTCCAATGCGGGTATGGAGTACAGAACTGATTAACAAGGGTCTCTGCCAACAAACAGATTTTGCTATAGACAGTGACTGGCTATCATCAGTTCAGCATGGTACTACCTCTGTTGTCAGTTAAGCCTGCCCAAGTGCTGTGCCTTGGGCCTAATAAAACTGAAGTTAGGAATAAAAAAAAAAAAATCTAGAAACAAATAAGATCAATGATCTCACATACACAAAGAACGATGTTTTAAACTTTTCTTTCAGTTTAAAATACTGCCCGCTGCATTCATAGCAAGTAGTGTTATCAGTGTTTACACAGTTGAGATTTGCGTCTTTCAAAGTTAACTGGTACAACCATAAGTATATATATATATATATGTGTGTGTGTGTGTGTGTGTGTGTGTGTGTGTATATATATATATATATATATATATATATGTGTGTGTGTGTGTGTGTATATATGTGTATATATATATATATATATATATATATATATATATATATATATATATATATATATATCCATCACACAATCTCACAATAAACATGTGCCTCTAAGAAGGAACATATCATAAACATGAAGTACAAATAATGCAACAGACAGTTTTTTGCTGACTAGAGTTTACAGCAGCATCACAGTTTTTTTGATTTAAGAAAATGGAAAGTTGCTATGCTCCATTACCACCTGGAACAGTTGTTCAACAGCAGCCGCCACTAAGGGGAGAGGAAGTTAATGAATACGGCTGGGCAAGTCTGAACCGAAAAATTGATTATCACAGCTATAATGTAATTATCAGTCTGTGCAGCATAAATTACATATTTTTAATTACAAGGAAATAGATATGCAAACACATAAATGACCTTTAAACCATGACTTACATTTAATGAAAACAAAACAGGATTAAAAAAAGTATATTGAGGCAGCATGATTTTAAAGCTACACTGTGTCCTCTGTTGAAGGTGCAATTTCATATTCTGTACAAGGATTCATAAATCTGAAACTTAGTTTTATCTTTACTGCCCATTGCTTCAAATAGCATGGATGACTGTAAACTTCACAACAATCTCCATTTTTGTTACTGACAGACGGACATCCAGAGATGGGGGCAACCAATCTGTAAATGCCACACTGCTAGGACAATTAGAAGAGGCTTCACAGCCTTTTTTCCAATTAGTTGTTGTCATTGCATTGGCAAGTACAACACAGAGATCCAACAATACAGTAAAATATGCATCTCTCAGTACAAAGGGATGGGGCCAAAGCCACTAGCAATGTTAGACATTTAACAGAAAATATTTAAGATGTACAATATTGTTTTCAACAAAATTTTAATTTTACATATTCAGCTACATTTTTTTGTAAAAAAAACGACTTCTAAGGAATTAGTTCAATTTAATCTATTCTTACTTTAGCATATTCATGAGGTACTCAAGGGAGGAGGAGGTTATATGATGGACAGGGAGGTGGCTTGTATTTATCAGAATTTTTCAGTTTTATTCTCCTTTAACAGCTGGACAATTCTTAGACTTTTTTGTCTGCCTTACAAAATTAGTTAACTGATCCTGCAGTCTGAAATGAAGTTGGTTATTATGAATGGATGTTGCAAATTCTGGACCTTTGCAGAATTATGCCTGAAAAATTAATTAATTTAAAGGAAAACTAAACTTTTATACAAATATAACCCAGTCATCTTTACATGAAATTAGAGTAACTACTCCATTATCTTTAAGTATGGGCTCATGATGCAAGAAACCTCACTTTAGGTGCCGCCTATTAACATTTTCCGTACATGTTAATTAACTGTATCTTTGCAGCCATAGGTCAAGCTCTAGACTTAATGGCCATAATTTACCTACAACCTTAACCATTAACAAATTACTTTTTTCAACAAAATTTAATATTGCCTTACACTCGAGCAGGTGCTTCACAGCGGATTCTGATCATAATGCACATACTTTCCATTCCTTCCTTAGAACTGCAAAATCCTGAGAAAATGAAGGTACTTTATTTCTGGGTGTGTTTGTCATCTTAAGCCTTTGTAATATTGTTTATTTGCATATGTTTACCAGGATAGTCCACTGGGCCAAGATGAGCCCATTTTCAGTGGTGGCCCGGGGAGAAAAGCTCCATAAACATAGTACAAATATTACACAGCACATATACAGCACAATAAGGGACAAATAATATACATATATTCTAAAGCATACATTAGTTTTGTGCAGCAGAGTACAAATGCAAAACAGCATAGTACAGAGAAGAACTAATAGACAGTACATTCTGAACAACATACAGTAGTTCAATAGAACCACAGTCACTGGAGAGCTAGATCATAGCTATTAACAGTACAACTGAACAAGGAAGAATATACATAATATGCAGCAGATCCAGTTGGTGATAGAAAGAGCTTGGTGCGAAATATACGCAAGATGAAAGAAAGTACTACCTAGATAGAAGATTAGAGAGTTAGGCCAATTGCCATGAAAGACAATAGGGGGTTTGGCTGAACATTAAACCATAAGAGAAGTTTAAGAACATGACAGTGAACATCTGACATACTACTGCGAACTGCAGGGATATTTCTTAATTCATAAATCGAATGCATGTCCACAGTAGTTAACACCAACATTTAACAATTTGTAACAGTTTTTATACATCCATAGGTGAGTACTGTGCAATCAGTTTACAGACCATTCCAGGCATAGCCAAAAAACCCGACTGAAAAGTTCCCTCTAGCCTCAAAGAGTGCAAAAAGCAAGAAAGGCGGAAAATTTGAGGCTGCCCCTTTAATTATATAGATGCTCCTTGAATGTAGCAAGGATGTTACTCTGCTTGACATGTAGAAGTTTGTTCCAGAGGTGAGGGATACATTGGGATACGAGTCTATCACGCCAGCATGTCATATTTATCAGCTGATGAAGATTTAGTTCCTTTAACACAGTAGCTGAAGTACTGTTAGTACTGCAAAAGTGTTAGTACTGCAAAAGTGTTAGTACTGCAAAAGAATACGAGATCAAACAAGGTTGGATCGTTCATGGCTTGAAAGGTAAACACAAATATCCACAGATAAGTCTGTAAGAGATGGAGTACAAAACAGTTCTACCAGTCTCTCCTGATAACTAAGATTTATGAGGCCACTAATCTTTAGTTATGAATCTCTGAGGCCTCTCAATTTGTGTGATATAAATAGACAAATACAGGCCAAAAGGTGCATTGTACTCAATAATGGGTCTGATAAGACATTGGTACAGGGGAATTAAAACCTCTGATTCTAGTTGAGATGCCTTTGTAAATTAGATGGGACAGATAAAAGATTTTTTGAACTACTGTGGAGACATAATGGTCAAATGATAATTATCAGCAACAGTGGCTAGATCCCTTAGAACAGTGTCTGAATGGAGGAGTGCATCTCCTATATGGTAAGTGAAACTTGTTTACTAAAATGAACTATGCTACATTTTCTACTCTTAATTTGAGACCACTGCTCTTGCACGAATTGTTAACATGTTCTAACCCATACTGGAACGTTTGTTAACTGAAGATCAACCACCAAATTTACAGTCATTTGCAAACTTACTTAGCCATAGTCCGGAAATGTTGACCTGAAGGTCCGAGTAATATAAGCCATATAGGAGAGCACCTCAAACGGAGCCTTGTGGGACATCACTGGTAACTTTTTAGCTTTCAGAAGAGGCACTTGTGACTTTAACCAGATGGGTACTGCCTGAGGCAATGTGGTCAATACCTTTACATATAAGGCTAGTGAGGCTAATGGGTCTATAGTTTCCACGGTCCATGCCTGGGCCACCCTTCAGTAATGGTATTACACTGGCTATTTTCCAGGCTTCAGGAATGTAACCACTGGAGAGGCTTAGATTAAAGCAGGGAGTTGGAAGAAGGTCATATTTGGCACTGATAAGCAGGCAACCTGGTATGTTATCAGGGTACACGGATGAAGTATTCTTAGACTTTACAAGGTCCATGAAACCTTGTTCCATTGAAATTAAAGAGGGTGGCTGGGAACTATGAAACCTGTGGAATAGCTTTAAAGTGGGGGGTTCATAACACTGATGGGTGTTTGCTCTTAACTTCCTTTAATATGATTAAGTAATCTAATTTTCTGTGTGTTGCTTGGTCATTGAATTGTATTTAAATTGTTGATTCAATTTGTTTTTTAGAAGACCTGAAGAAGCACATGTAAAAGTGTTTGTCTTATTTTTTTTGTTTTTATGGTGCATTTTATTAAAATATTTCTTACTGCCGTGGTTGTCCTGCTGGTATTTTGTTATTTTATTTTAAAGGAGAATGTGAAGGTGGAAGGTTGCAATACTGTACTTAAATTTCACTACTTGGAACTATTGATCACTTTCACAATCTATATGCTCAAAGAATATGGTTTACTCTGACATCCATCCCTTTCAGGATGTTATTTCCACTCAGTTTGACTGTCAGTACTGGGAATTACTGCTCAGTTTCAGTCTATGGACAGACTGACAAACATTTCTACAGTGACAATAGTTTACTTTCATTCACATCTTTGACGCAAAATATAACAAGCTTTTTCTTCCTCTGGGGGAAAAAGAAGCACACAAGTTATACTCTTCTTTCTGAAGATAAAGTAGTAGTTAGTTACTAGACTCCTTCCTCCAATAATAAATAATCCACATATATACACGTAAACCCTACTACTAACCCTAAACTAAAGCTTACATATATTACTATGAATCATCATCTTCTTTCGGCTGCTCCCGTTAGGGGTCGCCACAGCAGATCAACTGTTTCCATTTATTCCTGTCCTCTGCATCTTGCTCTGTCACACCAACCACCTGCATGTCCTCTCTCACCACATCCATAAACCTTACAGTACCACTAGCATCAAAAGCACATTTCAATATAAGCACTCCTATGTTGCCCACAGAAGTAAACAATGTCTCAGTTTTGTTATTAATAGCACTGCTAGGAACAGACTAAGGTTTCCTGAATCTGTTCTAAAACAGCACTTTTATAAGAAGCCATGTCTGCCAAATTATTTGATCCAACAACATAAAGGATGTGTACAATTTTTTTTACTCATACTTAAATTATCTTGAATACTTATTTAAGGGTAAGGTTGTTAGAGGTACATCATTCCCACTCGTATGAGAAGTAGGTAAAGAAAATCTAACAGAATTAGTCTTTTGTGTTATGAAGATCTTGCCTATTTTTATATACATCCTGCTAACTTTAAGCTTTTAAGCATATTATAGATCTGAATTTTAAATATTGTTAAATTTTTAGTAAAGTAAACACTCTAATTTTATTAAGAAGTCTCACTGAATCTTTGTACCCATTTTCAGGCTTAAAAAAAAAGATTCCTGCAGGTAACATCAAACATTTAAATTTAAACTACCTAGAAAAGAAATGCATTCTGGTAGAAAAACTGAGGAATGAAAAAAAATTCTGCAATTTTGCCTACACGATTTGTGACAGAAAGAATATGTCTGTTTCATACAAAAATCTACATTTTTGTTAAATGAATTGGGAAGTCTTTTTTTTCCCCACTTCTTAGAGCTTGACAGATACATATACAGATTGGTGTTTAAGTGCTCTAATGCTACACTTAGTCTGAGGTATGTACCAACTTATGTCCCTGTTGTTTTAATACAATTTCTTTGACCCTATTAAACTATTCCTTGACAAAGATTTTCTGGTCAAAAAAGGGCTGAGGTAACTCAGAAGCCGAATTGGGGATTAGAACCAAAGGACTCCCATGGAATGGAATGTAAACACACATGCTGTCTAATGAGAGAAACCACCAGACCTGGCACAGTCTCAGAGAACTTCAATATGGGTAAAGAAATTAGTACAGGTAATATGCATGCTCCTGTATACAGGACACATCCGAGAGGTAGTACACTCCAGGCAAATAATTACAGTTTTCCTTTTCTTTAATGTTTGGCAAGCCTCTTCTGATGATTCTCTGCCAAGTTTAATGTCTCATTTTTCCTCCCTTGCTTTTTCAGACTTGTCGATTTCCAAAATTAACAGCAGAACAACATAAACGATCTAAAAACATGGACACTAGTGGTGAATATGTTGGCCACAACCTACCCCAAACACAGTTTAATGTTTACTTGAAGATCTCTGACGACAATAGAAGATCTTTGAAGAAACATAATAATGGTGAATAAGCTCAAACATCTACACAGATGAAAAAAAATCTGATATCAATGTGGGATGTGAAGCACTTGAAGTGTTAAGAACAAAATAAATTGCCTAAAGCACTGGCTTTATAAGACTCCTTCCTCATCCTAGCAGGGTTCCATGGCTCCAACATAAACCTGCAGGCTGAACAGCAAACTGGTGTTCAAAAATGTGACAATGTTCGGGCTAAACTAGGTAGGATAAATTCCTAGTTTAAAGATAGACTGATACAGTGACCAAGATAGACTGATACAATGACCTTCCCCCAAAGAAAATGTGTTTTATTTATGGTACAGTTGTCCATTAAGATATAGAAGGCATTAAAAAGGGAACCATGAAATGGTGTACCCAAACCACAGCAGCAATCAGCAAGTGAGGTAAATTATAATAATGGAAACACAATAAGAAGGTCATCAATGACTCAGAGGTAAACAGAAAAAAGGTTTGGTTTTATGCATATGTGCATGTATATGTATTCAGTCACCGATCCACCATCCCTCACATTCTCTCTCTGTTTTGTGTATGTGTGTATATACATACTATATATATATATATATATATATATATATATATATATATATATATATATACACACACACACACACACAGATATATAGTATACACTCACACACACATATACACAGTGTTACAACACAACTGGAGAGAGTACACTCCCCAAACAAACATATATCAACTCCGAGATTTCCATACCTTGGAGAAAACAGAGTATTCTGAGAAATGGTACATTGGACCTAGTATACCTCTTTCCGGCATTCAGCCTCCATTTTTTGGGACTCACTCTAGAGGGTCCCAACATTTCAAACGGTTAGTGATTACCAACCTTGATCATACCTCTCAAACTCTTAACAGCAAGAAGTCTGGACATAGCCTAAAGACAATGGGGGGGGGCGCAAATGCCCAAAGATAGGGGCAGATTTTAAACATTGCTCTTAGAAAGTTGCTAATTCATATTAGCATGAATTTTCTGAAGGATATGAAGTCTGAACATCAAATGCATATCATTATTTAGTTAGTTCAATCCTCAGTGATTTGTCAGAAAACTACAAATTTTAGTGTAATGGACCAAAATGTGAGGGAAAAATCTGGACAGTTGAAAGGTATAAACTTGATACACAACTTTAAAATCCCAAAAGTAACTCCTCTGCATTCACTGGACTGGCAAAAAAAGGAAGTTAATTCTTAAAATAGGCTACTGAAGAATTCACAAGCTTCTATCCTGCATAAGCTATGAAAGGAGCAGTTTGCATTTCTGCAAAGGACATGTCTAAGTACAACAGAAAGACTGCAAAACAAAGTGGGCAAGAATTATGAAAAGGGACTTGACAAGTTTGGAGGAATGCTACGAAACAAGGAAGCTTAGAACTACCACAAAATAAAACAGAGAACAGACTCAGGAAAAATAATATACAAGAACATATTTTGCAAAATAAAATACTAGGAAGCACAAGAAGAGGTTCTCATCATTAAACATAGAATTTCTTACACTTGCCAGATGACAACTGATAAAATGTCTGTCATGGTATTTATTTATTTATTTATTTTACATTTGTTAACCGGACTAGTCTAACTGGATATATTTCCATTTTCAGTAGAGGCCCGGGGAGAAAAGCTCCAGTGGCAACAATTAAAAATTAAAAACAGTTAAGAATTAAACAATATTAATACATAATAAATGATGGATTTCAATAGAAGATTATTCAAAAAGCAGGAAATACAAAAATTACAGAAGTATTACAAGAGTAAGGTAGGTATTTACAATAGTAGAGGTGACAATATGTATAGGATAACTCAGTGTGCAAATAAATACATGTAGACTAACAGTATAATAAACAGGATAGAGATTTTCAGAGCATTAAGCAGGATAGATTATATCAGTATGTTGAAATCTGTAAAGCAGTTACTGTCCTAGTTCAAAGAAAGTGAAATAGGTAGAGGTTCAAGAGGAAAATATCTGTAATGAAGGAGAAGATTAATCAGGGTTGCTACAGGGGCATAGCCAGTTTGTTTTGAGGTGTCTTTTGAGGTTTTGTTTAAAGAGAGGTAGTGAAGAAATTAAAGTTAGGTCATTTGGCAGAAGGTTCCAGTTTTTTCCCACAGAGTTGGAAAACAGGGAAACTCCAGCCATGTTGTGAGACTTACTTATGTTAGCAAGAAGCTTGCTGGAAGAGCAAAGAGAATTTAGATTTTTGTAGGGGATTATGAGATTGGAGAGTATAGGGGTGCTGTTAGGTTTATAAAATATCTTGTGGGCAATGGTGAGTTGGGAGAGTTTCAATTGGTTTTGAAATTCAAGCCAGCCTAGCTGCGTTAGATTCAGACAGTGGTGAGTTCTAAAAGGATTTCCGGTGGCAAATCTGGCGATGTTATTATAGGAATTAGCTAGTTTGATGAGATTATTTTTCTTTAGATTAGTGTATATTGGTGAGGCATACAAAAGAGTTGAAATTAGGTGGGAGTGTGCAATCTTAGTTTTGGTTATAGGTGTAAGGAAAGGTTTAATTCTATATAAGGAGCCTATTTTTCTGTTGACAGTTTTGATGGTGTTATTTATGTGGCTATCAAATGTAAGGTTATTGTCAATAGTAATTCCTAGCAATTTAGTGGTAATGTCAGGGAATATAGTTGTGCCATTATTGGAGATGACAGAGAATTCTATGGGGGAGGATTTACTAGTGGGTGTGAAGAGAAGGAGTTTAGTTTTGGCATTGAGCAGGAGGCAACGTTTAGTGAACCATGTTTCAACTATGTTGAAAACATTCTGAGTAAGTGAATGTAGATCAGTTGGGGAGTTTGCTGAGCATATTAGTGTAGAATCATCTGCATATTGAATGCAGGTGGCTTGTGGAATGGCTACATGGAGGTCATTGATAAACAGTGAGAAAAGAAGTGGACCTAGAATAGAGCCCTGAGGGACTCCGAGTGTGACAGGCAGAAGGGATGATATATTATTTTCCCAAAGAACTGCCTGTTGCTTATTGGTAAGGTAGGACTTGAACCATTTAACTGCCAGGCAGTCAAGGGAAAGGGTTTCAAGAATGTTGATAAGAAGGGTATGGTTTACCGTGTCAAATACTTTTGACAGGTCAATAAAGAGTGCAGAAGAGAGGTTGTTGTTATTACAATTTCTATTAATGGCATCTGTAAAGGATAATAGGGCAGTTGTGGTGCTATGGGATGGCCTAAATCCATGCTGACAGTTTGCTATAATGTTGTGTTGAGATAAATGGTTTAAAAGTTGTTGGTGAATGCATTTTTAAATAATTTTTGCTAGGGGTGATAATAGAGCTATTGGCCGGTAGTTGGAATAATCATTAGAGGTACCCCCTTTGTGTAGGGGGATAATATGGGAGATTTTCCAGATGTCTGGAACTATTCCTTCTTTAATGGTTCTATTTATGAGGATGGATATGGGATAAGAAATTACTTTGGCTGCTTTTTGCAGGTATTCAGATGGTAGCTGGTCAGCAGAAGGAGTACAAGGTTTAAGTTTTTGGATGTATTTATAGATGAGAGTGGTTGAGATGGGTTTCAGATGGAATATTGGAAGAGTGCCAGGTATGGTGGAGGGGAAGCTTAAGTTGTCAGGAACTAGTTGACTGGCTAGTGATTGTATGGTCTCTGTGAAGAAGGTATTGAAGGTATTGGCAGTTTGGTGGGGAGTGTTTTGTTCGGCCTGGGATGGGGTAGGTGTACGTGAGTGGCCTGGGTTTAAGAGTTTATTTATACTAGACCAGAAGTTTTGGGGATTGTTTTGGTGATTTTGCTGTAATTTACAGTAGTAATTCTTTTTGTCTGTAAGTATTGCCTTTTTTGTAATATTTCTTAAATGCTTAAAAGTTTGTTCATCTGAGATAGTTCTGTTAGTTCTCCATTTAGCCCAAGCCTTGTTCCTTAGTAACATTTTTTGTCTGGTTTCTTTAGAAAGCCAGGGGGCAGGCTTGGACTTCATTCTAATGGACCGTTGGGGTGCGTGCTTATCTAGGATTGATAAGAATTTAGAGTTTAGGTATTTAACAGCTTCTTCAAGTGGTAAGGTTTTCAAAGGGTTCCAGTCACAGGCTCTAAGTTCATCTTGGAATAGTACTGGGTTAAAGCGTTTGTTGGAACGTGCAATCCTATAAGTTGGGGGGTTAGAGATATCATTTTACTGTATACTGTCTCAGCATCAACAGAGAATGCCATGGTTCTAGAAACACCATTTAAACAGAGACTTAAAAGCATAATCACTCACTATGTTGCCCTAAAGAGAGAGAGAGGGAGTGTGTGTGTGTGTGTGTGTGTGTGTGTGTGTGTGTGTGTGTGTGTGTGTGTGTGTGTGTGTGTGTGTGTGTGTGGAGAGGAAGGTGCAAACAGAAACTGTAGAGTAAGCTAAGGCAGTGAAGCAGTGTCGAAGAAGGTATCATTCCTCAAAAATAAAGACAGGAAAAAAACATGAGGACATGGAAACATCGGCTGAAATCATTTACATTTCTGGATTTACTGCAAAAAGGTCCTGTCAGACTACTCTGCTACAATTCAGCCAAATAACTGGTGAGGTGGACTTGCTAATCCACTGGATGCACTATAATTTGATTTCACTGCAGCACAGGAGGCTGCTAGAGAAACTTAAGGGGATAAAAGTAGTTTATAAATCTGTCAGATGTAGAAATACTTAAAAGGGGGACACAAAAGGAGGTTACAAGACTGGTAATGCATAAGGAAAGGGAAGCAATGAGTGGGATATTACATAGGTTGGAACTGAGGTATACATAACAGTGCATATGTGCATGTATCTGACATTACACTGGGGGCCAATGATAAGATAAAGAAACCAGGGTGCCTTATTGGGGGGCACGTAGAAGGATAGTTCTCAGAAGAGGTTTGGAGAAACTGAAAGATATGCCTAATAGACTGCTGCTACAATTTAATGAAGGAAAATGTGAAGTGCTGCTTTTGTGGTGTGTGATGTATGTGCTGGGTTAAAGATGTGTTTGCTCAAAGCTGCAGTTAGGCTACGGAGAGACTACAAAAGATAAGTGCTTATTTTCAACTATTTTCTGCACCTTCTATTAACTAAAACAGTATTTACTGCATATCTGTTTGTTTAAACTGTGTAACTGTATTTTACTGCATTTTTAGATTGTCTGCTAATAGAATACCTCTTACAGCTGTAATTACTGTTCATCTGCTCATTTTGTTCATTTTACTTGTTTGCGACACTTGAAAAACACTAGCATAGACTAGGTTTTGGTTTTTGCTGTATCTAGTACTATTTGTAACCTTTGGAGCTTGTAAAACACTTTATCTTTTGTCTGGAGAGCCCCCCCCCCACCCCCCCGTGCCCTCATGGGAGGAAGGTACAGTTTGAACTGATCTAGCTAGAGTTACTGTTGCAGGGCACTGTTTAGGGCGTTTTGATTAGATAATTTAAACACTGGGTGTTTCCTGTTTTTCTGCTTTAATGAGCCTCTGTTTTAATTGATTGCCAGTTACAGATACCTGCTCTCTAGCCTTGCAAATATTACCTAAAACAGAGCTCTTTGTGCCTAAACCTACTAATACCTGCCCCTGCTGTATTCCCTCTTCAACTGTTATAGCCAGACCAAGATTATCCCTCGGACCATGAACGGTCAGTTTCCTAACTTTTCTCCTACCTGCCTGGATGACATGGGCTACTGAGGCAGTGTAGCAACTGCCTCATGTACACTGATAACCCCCTACTTCTAAATCATTCCTGCACCATTTGTGAAAGATGGACCTACATTAAGAAACTCGAATCACAGCTCGCTCATGCAAAGACAGCAATACAGAGCAGGTTGTCAGCCCACCTATCACAACTCCTACTCATAACACACAGCATATGCGGATGTACACACAAAAAATTTACCTAAACACCAGAGACCTCCAAAACACATACATACTAAACCAACCATAACACACAATACACAATGACACAAGCACAAGTGTTTCACCATCAAAGCCCATAAGGCAACACACATCCACTCCAAATATCTTAGTCATAGGAGACTCCATAGTAAGATACACAGACGTCCCCCTCACCAGGTTGAACAAGGAGCAAATCACAGCTGTCTTTCTGGTGCCAGGATTCATCAGATAATGCAGGCACTAAAGTCTCTCAACATGTACTGTTATGATTTGATCATAGTACATGTTGGTGTGAGCAACCTGAGACATACTTCCCTGAATTACATGAGGGGAGACATGACTGAGCCCTCTAATTACATGTCACAGGCAGGTATGTCCCTAGCCTTGAGCAGCATATTACCCTTGCCTAGGATGATACCATAATATAAACAAAAAATCACTGACTTCAATAATTGGCTTAGTTTCTGGTGTCATTCTAAGGGGATCCAGTTTCTGTCAGCCTGGGATGACATAATCGACAGACCTCGAAGCTTTGCCAGAGATGGTCTTTACCTGTCATCCTTGGGATTTCGGCTACTGTCAAAGGCTCTTGCCACCCCCATAGTGCCCTTTTAAGGCAATGGCACAATGACAAAATTCCCGATGTAAAAATTTCATCAAAAAACAACCTCAAGGTTATTCTGCTAAATTTTAGGAGTCTTATCATGAAACTGCATTTACTGAAAGCAGTCTTCACCTTGGAAGACAATGACATCTGTGCAGTCATGGAGACCTGGTTCAAGGCAGTGGAGAGCAACCCAGCCATACCGGGTTACACCACCTGCCACACGTTCAGACCATGAATGCAAGGTGCGAAAACTAAAAGAGGCTGTGTATCAATATTCATTAAAGATAAATACTCCTCTAGATTGGTTAAACTGTATGATTCCCTGGAGACACTTCAGGTGCAACTAACTGTTGATAGGACACCTAATTCAAGTCATTGCCAGCTACAGGACCCCCTTCATGAATCAAGACACCCACTCTGCCTACTTGGCTCTACTGGAATCCATCAAGATACATCCGAACACCATGGTTCTGGGTGATTTTAATTACATATCCATTGACTGGGTAAATTACTAGTGTTCAAACTCACTAGCCCAAAGGTTTCTTGAGTTAACTCCAATGCCCTAGACCAGCTGGTGGACACCCCAACTAGGGGCACCAGCATCTTGGATCTGGTGCTTACCAATATGGGGGACCGCAGTAGCATCCCCACTGTGAGGCCTTCCCTTGTCAGACCTGACCACAAATCAGTATCATTCGAAGTAACTATTACACACACACACACACACACTAGCAGCAACTAAACTAAAAAACTTCTCCAAAGCAGATTATATCCTTCTAAGGGATGGTATAAATAGCCTCACTGCACCTCCTCTCTCAGATGTAACTGGCAACTATGCAGAGTCCTACACCAATGTTTTACAAATACCTGTATAACTGCATTGATATGGCCATACCTGATAGGACCAAAACAAGCTCTTCAAGGAAGAGCAAACCTGCCTGGCAGACAACTACCATTAACAGGCTTTACAATAAGACGAAGAAATTGTTGTCCAAAAGTAAAAGGGAACATGTCCTAAACTGGAAACACTCCCTCCTAAGCTTAAACATGCAAATAAGACTTCTTTGTGAAGTCCTCCAAAGCAAACTACGAATCCAAATTAGCATCCTTAACTAAGAACCACCATAAGGCATTCTTTACTTACATCCGTAGCCTAAAAGGTAAGACCCAGATGTGTGCCAAACTGGTAGTTTATGATATCACATACACTGAGCCTGTGGACATAGCAAACCTGTTAGCTGACAGGGTCTGTGAAAACCTCACTCCCCTGTCCCCACGACATATACCCCATGACATTGTTTCCACCTGTCCTCCACCTTGTATCTCTAAAGAGCAGATGCCTTTCTAAAGCCAAAAAACACAGCATCTATGGGACCTGATAACATCCCAAGCTGTGTCCTACATGGGCTCCAAAAAGAATTAGCAACACCATTGGGTACTCTCTTCAATCATAGTCTAAGCACTGGCTTCATCCCAGCTGAATGGAAAACAGCAACAGTTATCCCCTTGCACAAGGGTGGTGCTTTCACTGAGCCTGGGAACTACAGACCTATTAGCTTGACTAGCCTTATCTGCAAGACCATGCAGCAAATCATTACAGACCTCATCAACAAAGATATAGGTAATCCGAAAACACTTGACCCTACTCAGTTTGGAATTGTCAAAGGGAGATCATGCTTGTTAAACCTGGTGGACTTCTTTGAGACAATCACCAGAGCCCTGGATGAGTGGAGAACTGTACATACTGCCTACCTGGACTTGGTCAAGGCTTTTGACACTATTCCCCACTCAGGCATCATTTACAAACTCACCCAGCTAGGTACCAACCCTTATATCATTAGGTGGGTCACTAACTGGTTCACTGATAGAACCCATACAGTCAAAATCGAGGAATCCACCTCCAACAGCAGTCTCATAACCAGTGGTACTCTACAGGGATCAGTCCTTGGACCTCTACCATTTGGAATCTATTTCTCTGAACTATAAGCAAAAATTAAAGGAATGTGGCTGACAAAGTCTGCTAATGATTGCAAACTGGGAGTGTTCCTAGAATCCCCAAACAATGTCAACATCCTACAAGGGGGTATTATGCAAACAAATGACTGATGCCAAAGTCACGGCCCTAAATTCAATGCAAAAGAATGTTATTAGCATGCCTTTCAGTAAGAGTGATGTTCCTGCTAACTACCACATCAACAGAAACACCCCAAGTACACACTCAGTGGTGAGAGACCTGGGCACACAGGTTGACAGCAACCTTACCTTTGATCACCATGCCTCCACAGTGGTAAGAAGGACATTCTATATTGCTCAACTCGTAAGTAAGGGCATTGCCTCCAGAAAAAAATAAGTTATAACCTCCCTGTACCCTTCCCTCATCAGGCCACAATGCCACTTTTGGTATGTACCTTTCCATGCACTTGCAGCAATTGGAGTGACCACAAAAGTTCCTCACAAGAAAAATTCAAGGTATTCAGCATCTGCCCTATGCGGATTGGTTGAAATCACTGTCACTTTACTCAATTTCATACAGACTACTCAGAGGCAATATCTGCCTTGCATATAAGGCAATCACGGACTCGGTTTTATTGGAAATGCTAAATATCTGTAAGTCCAGTGGCTCATGGGTTAATTGCTCTAAAGAACTTAAACTGGTATGTGACATTAATAGAACCTGCTGAAGGGACAGGTTTGCCTCTCTGAGGTTAGTGCACCTATGGAACAGACTCCCAATTCATGTCAAGCAGAGCACCTCATTGGCCCTCTTCAAGTGCAATCTGGACGACTGGATGGATAACTGTAAATTCACCCCGGGGGTTCCACCTGTGTCTCTCTTGGACAGGGGCAATAGGTGCTAATCATGGAAACAAGGGCAGAACTTGTCTAGGCTTGTAAGGGCCCGACCATTAGCCTAGTAACTTCCTATGATCCTATGTTGGAGATGGATACGGAAAAAAAGAGGTTCCAGCCAGGAATAGTCTGCAAAGGTGGTAGCTAAGGCACATAAAACAGTTATATGACTCCAGGGATAAGGAGGTAATTATGACATTATACAACATGCTGGTGAAACTGCAGCTTGAGTACTATATGCAACAGTTTGAGGTCACAGAGACAGAGGACAGAGTATGGTACAGTGAAAAGACCTGTCACACAAATTACCAACCTGCAATTCTGGTAACAACCGGCTGATTGAAAAAGTGAATGGTGAGGATCACCAGGAGAGTAAGGAAATGAGAGGTCAACAGCCTGCTTATCTCTTCTAAGGGGAAATGTTGTCACTTAGTATGTAGTGACCTCCTAGGGATGCCTCTGAGAGTCAGCACATGTACGTCAACAAACAATAAGATGAATCTGGCCATGGATGGTCTGGTACACAAGAACACATGTGGATGAACACCAAGCAGCTGTGGCTCAGAGATACTGCAGAAACAGGTTGGCCATAAAATGAAAATCCTTTCCTGCTATAGCATGGTGGATGTTGCTTCCACCAGCAACATACATTCCGTAAGTCGGTACAAATGAAGCAGGGTAAAAGGCAATGAGCAAGAGCACGGGGCCAGCAGAGAGAGCATCAGAAAGAGCAAAAAAAATTTGTTAAAAGGCAACAAATTTTTCTCATCTGGTAGTTTTATGTTCAGCAACTAAAATATTCATTTTCAATATGTCACTTCCACATGTGTCCCTTCCCCTTTTGATTAAATACTTGTAACCATAGAAACAAGGTGGCTTATATATGAATGCGTTTGAGTCTTTTGATACACTCATATCTCAGCTGTAATCTTCTAACAAGGCTTTGCGAAGATGCTTACAGTGTCTTCGGAGAGCTGGAGAGGGTGGGATATGGATAAGAAAAAGTGATAAACTTAGCACTGGATACTGGATGGAGTTACGCAGCTCAGGTTCTTTTTGCCTCATGTAAAATTTATATAAATTGCTGCATAAATAGCACACTGTATTTGCATTTTAAAATCACATGCTAACGCAACAGGATTAGGACCATGTGATAAGTAAGTTTCCAAGCCTCATCTCATAGTATTCATCTGAGAATCTCCTACCTCTGCCTCCTCTAATACCTGTAAACAAGCGGTATATGGACAGTATTAGGTGAGCTGTGCCACGATGCACAGGAAGTCTGCATGCTAAAAATAAGACATGTTTTTTGTGACAGGAACATGTGAGCTGGCACTTGCAAGCTCAGGAGATAGGCTCTACAAAAAAATGAATCAGGAGGTTAGAGTTGTACACAACGCTTTCAAATTTTAGCAACTTTCCATTGAGTCTAACAGTTCTGGTGATCACATGTATAACGACATTTCAATCATCATAAGCTAATGCAGTTCATCCTGATGCAATCTCTTGGTAACTTGTGCAAATGATATAACGCAGTACTGCTAAACGTACTGCCGCTCTCATACAAGGTGCTGTATCACATTTTGAAAGAAACATTGCCTTAAAAATACAGGGAAACCCATACTGCACCACACTAAATATTACATACAGACATCATTCTGTGGTCGTGTTACTTGCCTTCCTTTACTGGAAAAACATTAGAAACAAAAAAGGTTAATGATATTTCAGCCTGAATTATAGAAGCTCTGTGTTGCTTTTGGCTAAGATGGAAACATTCTGTTATATGACACAGTGCATTTCATTTTCACCTCTGTCACACAGCTCGATATGCAATTTACACCTCGTCACTTTCTCACACCTGCTGCTGGCATAATCCACCCACAGCATCTTGATACACTATATACTGACAAACTACACCGGGGATCTACGCTGTGCTGTGAAATGTGTGTGTGCGTGTGTGTTAGTAAGAGAGACAATGAATGGAGATGCGGTAGATAATATACAAGAAAGAAATGATTTATTACTGGCATAAAAGTCAAAACCAATTTGTGCTAAAGCTGCTATTATGGATGAATTCCCTTTTGAAACACTTGCATGATTGCTGTAGGAAATTGCACATAATAGAGGATGGGATCTTTTCTTTTGTTGCTCATCTTTATTTTCTTTAAACTCACTCATGAAAGTAAGTAACCCAGCTGAATTTGGAAAAGAATGTCCATGCCAAGATCTGATTTAGCTTTAGAGAAGATTTCTTCCCTATCGTTTAGGTCTAAGGCTAACTTCAAAACAAAGATGTAGCAACTCA
This sequence comes from Protopterus annectens, assembly GCF_019279795.1. Lineage (NCBI taxonomy): Eukaryota > Metazoa > Chordata > Ceratodontiformes > Protopteridae > Protopterus > Protopterus annectens. The sequence goes on from NC_056739.1 coordinate 897,129,765, forward strand.
GCTCAACATCTTTGTCACTAGCTTACTCAACTGCCTTACTTCAGCTAGTCCAACTTTCCACAATTTGAATACAGCAGAAATATGTAAGTGACTATATTAAATTCACAGCTTCATCTATAAACAGACAGCCCACATTTCCACCAACAGTCATTCTTCAGTATTAAGCATGTGTGTGTGTGTGTTACAAGTCATCACTGTGAAAAATCTCCCATGCTGCCCTTCTACCAGCATTTTTTCACCTAGAAGTACATAAACACAGACAGCAGCATGGTACATTTCATTGTGTTAATTTTGTATAACTTGGAAAAAGGATCAACTTTCTCTCTGTACTCTGATGCAGAAAAGTAAAGAAATGTACTCTTGACAGTGCACAGTTAAGATCAAGAACTGGGGTAGCACCCGTGTGTCAAACCAGCATCCCTAGAGTACACTGTGGTACATCTAGAGGAAGCATTAAATAAACAAGTAAATAAGAAATTTGGACTAAAGATGTTAGAAAGAATTTGTCAGTGTCTGAAGTGGACTTCAATTGAAATTTTCCGGGGAGAGGTGCAAAAAAAGATTTCACAATGAGTCTTTCAAAACAACTGTGGAAAAGGTTAATACCACTGCATTATATTTAGAAAACGGCATGAAGAAAAGCCATGATGAAAGACCAAGAACAAAACTAATGCAAGAGTTACAGAGAGAACCCCTGCTTAACAGTATTATTCACTGCATGCTGCAAAGAGAATTACTTTTGACCAGTTGTATAAAACAAACCCTCTGAAGTGTTATTTTTCCAAGTTAATCCAGGACATTAACTGCGAAGCATAAGCCACAGAACATTCTAGGAAATTAAGTCCGTTTATGTGACAGAATCACAGTAATGTCCTTAGAATGACAGAACAACTGCAGCGTGCTTCACGTGTTTAGTTATAGGTAAGTGGACTGCTCCACGGGAGATCAATCTATAGTCAAGGCTCTAAGGATATAATAATAATTTGTTACAAGACTGAAAAAAATGGTTAAAATGATTTCATGTTACACTTAGGATCACTGCTGCAATGAGATGCAACCTGTGGCTGGCATCACAGTAATGCAACAGCAAACTTGCAAATGACAGCATTCTACTGACAAGGCAAGGATTTTACTCACTGTAATGACTGCACTTTCAGTGGGAATATATCAATGTGCAACGTGATGTATGCTACAATAAAGCACCAATCTATAAAGACTTGTGCAGATGTCAGAGCTCTCTATGGATAAAGAGACTGCAAAGAAGTCTGTAGATGCAAAGCTGGAGTGTTAGGCTCTGGATCATGGTATAGTTAAGCAATAACGGACGAGTGGGTGTGGTATACTGAAGATTTACCCATGGTTGGCATTGTTTGATAACAAGAGCTAAGCCCAAGTGATTAAACAAAGTCAACTGTGTGTTCGATATACCACACCTACGAGTCCGTTATCGGTATTATGCAATGACATTATTTAAGAAAAAAGTTACTTTTCTTAAATAATGTCTTCATATACTCCTCCACATTGTTTTTGCATTCTTCCACTTTGCTGATGTACTGCACATGCGCATGGGACTTAAGTTCCCACACTTACACAGTATTATCTGTTCTTTGGAAAGCAAGCACTGGAGAAAGGAAGATCTCTGTTGCACTTTTTTTTAAAAAAAAAAAATTTAAATCCGGACAGTTTAGAAGTACGAGGGGAACAGGGCAAAAATACAAGGAAAACCCGGTACATTTCTTTAGTTTTGAAGAATGTACCTGCTTTTCCTTGTATTTTCTCTGCCCTCTGTATGTACCTCTCGACTTCTTAGCTCAAGAAATGTGCAAAGCCTTATATAAGAGGGACAAAGGTCCCTACTGTAAATGTTACTCTTATTAACTTAGCAGAAAGCTGTTAGAGTAACAGGATTTATATCACCCACTGCCTTCCATAGAATATACTAACAGAAGAAAGTCCAGCAGCCAGACTCTTTTCTGTTAGTATACTTGGTTGGGCTGATCAACCAGTGTGCAACTTTTTCGAACATGAATGAGCTACCATTGTATAATAAGGATTAATGAACAGCATTAATTTTAACATTTTCACACAGAATAGACAACGGATTATATTTTTTTAGTTATGTCACTGGCACCAGGAGTTGAGCTATACCCCCATATCACTGTCAGGGTGAAAATAAAGGTTTTATTTAGATTTTTTTTGATTGCCTTTTTAGGTCTTTTTGTTGAAACACATTTCATCGAACATACTTTTGAGATTGGTATTCAGTGAGAAAGAAAGCGTCTCCTTTTCAAAACTATAATGCAATTGCGTAGTTGGTATGTATAAGTAGGAGGGTGTGGGGGTGCAGTTGTTTTTTCCCTTTCTTTTTTTGGTATTATTTCAAACAAGTGTTGGTTTGATTATTATTTTTCAATTTTTTTTTTTTGCTTTTTTGTTTGACGAAACAAACTATATCCAATGTAAACATATCGATGGCTACAATCTCAGAGCTACTGGTCCATACTTAAGAATGAGATTATGGGTCTATCTAACCACAGTGCCGTTTCTGGAAGGCTCTAGAAAAGAAGATAGGTCAGTGGTATCAAATGATTGCGCTAAACAAATTAAAAAATGCAGCTGTTCATGCATGACTGCAATGTTACAATAAATCTCCCATTACAACATGCAGTGTCACAAGTTCTGAGTGTTCTAATATGTCTCCTACTAGAGTATCACATAGCACAAACATGGACACGATCTAGCATATCCCATTAGCATAACGTGCCTTTTACCCCTGGAACCTATTAATACACAAGAATACTGAGGAAAAGTAAAACTGGCAGTCTCTTTACTCCAGCTACAGAAACAGAACCACTGCCCATTTAAAGTCTCAACAGCATGTGTTTGGAAGTAGATCATTAATAATTGGGGATGCTACCAAACAAAAAGTGACAATCCCAGCAAAAAAAAAAATCCAAAACTGAATACTTCCCAACCAGGACAGATACTCACCAAAAAGTACCCTAATCTTTCAGACCTCCTGGTGTTTAGGACATATTTAAAACCCCCTCTAGAGAGGCCCCATGTAGTGAAATGAAATGTCCATTAAACCTGATGCCTTTCAGTAAGTGCAAACCTGTTCAGCTCAACATAAAATCCAATTTAGTGAATAAAGTCAAATTTAAATGAATTTGCTCAATGAAGTCCAAAATGCAGAGGTATAGGTAACTTCTGGTGCCCGAGGCTATCTGCACTCCCACGTCCAACTTTAAACTGAACACTAATAAAAATTAAAAAAAAGCTCTTCTGACAACTTGAACAACAGAAACAACTCCTCCACTTTCTTTTTAGGCTGTATTAAACTGCTTGCTGCATTTGAAGGAAGCACCTGCGATAGTTTCTGCCATAATGCACATCTCATGATGAGCTCTAAAGCTCTTCATTTCTGAATGTAAATACCAGCATTCACATGTCAGTAATGCAATAAAGAGCAGACTTCTGCCAAATGCACTCCCTAACACTTTGCACCTGGGGCAGGTGCCATCTTCACCCCACCCTAGCTACGCTACTGCCAACACGCTAACAATACATTAACTACATGGCTCTGTGGCAAAGAGGAATAAAGCTATGACTGCAACCCAGACAATTCAAAGTGAATTAGCAGTTGGGGAAGCTTGGAAACCTGGGTAGTTTGGACAAAAGACACGCAGCTTACATCAGCACATTAATCTGAGATGGAGGGTCCATGGTAGCTCCTCCTGTTCCAACCTGGTTCTCCAGGAAGTGAGTGTCATAAGCTGGTCTCTCTGAGAACAGTCCATGGGGGGACATGAGGGAGACTACCTGAGCCAGTGATGGTAGCCCACATAGAGGTGTGTCAAAGAGCAGGCATTCATCAGTACCAAGGCAGAAGCAGTTTCACCCATGTTAATGGAGAAGCCCAAAACACCATCAGCAGGTGGGATACAGCTGGGTATTAAAATGCCCTGATGACTGCCAGCATGGTAGCTCCATCATAATTTCTTGCTTCACAGAAAACAAATGGGCAGGAATCTTATCCCAGGAGCAACAAATGGCCAGTGGATCACAGTAAGTTGATGATCATCAGGGTGCCAAAATATACATAAGGAGATAAAAAAAGTAGACTGCATTATATTAATCGCTTGGCTGATGACATAATTTAATGGTGCATTTTTACAACAGCCTCTCTCTCTCTCTCTCTCCTGAAGAAAGATGTTGTCAAAGCACTGAGGTTACCTGTTCCTAGTGTGAATAAAAACTTCATTCCTGTCCTTATCTAAGTGTGCTTTTCTTCATTATGATAGACTTTTTGAGGTTTGGTGCCCATCAGCTCAGCCAGAAAAGTTTGCACTACCAGGCTGATGATCTAGTGGACCTCAGATGTCTTATGCTGCATACAACACTGTCACAAGCTCTAAAAGAATAAATACCCCCAACCACCATAAACCATATTTGTGTGTGGGCTACATGTTCTAACAGCACCAAACACCAATAAGCTGCAGGGTTCTTCCCAGGTTGGTATGATCAATATTGATCTATAAAAAGTAGCTGGTACTCAAGCAGCTTGTGACTCAGTATGACTGGTTTGTACTTAGAGCCAAACTAAAAACAAAACAAAAGGATATCTGACCCGTGCCTGCAGACTTAAGTCACAAGTGTGGCTTAGCACTGTATGCCAGCAATAGTTCTGTGGTATCATGTTCTAAAGTATGATGAGAATGACACACCCAGCCTGACATCGGTGCAATGTTAGGATGCTGAGCAATGCCTTCCTGCACAACGCAGCTGTGGGACTAAGCAAAAAAAAGAGAGAGAAATGAACAGTAACATTAATCAGCTATAAGACATTAAGCAATAGCTGAACAGTTTGACCTAGCTATTTCAAGTTGCTCAACATTCCTTATGAATTCTGTCCAATGTGTTCTCAAATGATAAAATGAATAGGCCAATCTGTAACTTTATACTACTCATTTAACAACAAGTGATTACCAAACGGTGTGATTCACCATAAGCTTAACCAGCGAGTCAAATTTGACAACTGTGAAGGCTTTAGATTTCAAAAAAACAGACATAATGGTGCTGTGGAAAAAACTGCGAACAAACCAAAATGGACTCTCAGAAGCAATACTTGTGCTCATAGGCAAGTACAAGGCAATCAAGCCATTACAAGTCAACCCAATAACCCATTTTCAAAAGTTCCCACCAGTCTCAAGGAGGGTAATACAATACAGATCCAAGGAAGAAGCTGAGGATGACCACCCAATTTAGATTCACAGACTGTTACTAGGTTAATACCCCGGGGGGGGGGGGCTTTAAAAGCCTAGCCAAGTTTTCCCAAACAGTAATGATGCCCAGTTTCAAAACAGGGGATTAAGGGCCAGGCATTATAAGCTACCTCTGTCCGTAAGGGACATGGGTAACAGGCCTGATATAAATTTCTTATTCCCCATCCACTGGCCAAGGTTGTATTTAAACTGGGTAATAGACATACTCGGCTTCATATGGATGGGAAACCTGTTCCATAGGAGAGGCAGTCTTTGGGACACATATTTGTCTCTCCCACAAGTTCTGTTGAAGTTACAGACAAGATTCAGGTCCCTAGACCTTATATTTCTAGTACTCTGACGTTAAAGTCTGTAGATAAGTGTGGGGTGTGCAAATGCCTTGTAAGCCAAGCACAGATCACCCCTCTGGAATCTATTGGAAATTGAGTAGAAAGAAAGGACTTTAAGGCATTATGCATAAGGCATGTTTGTTACACCTTTTATATATATATATATATATATATATATATATATATATATATATATATATTTTTTTTTTTTTTTTTTTTAAATAAGGGACCTCTGAGGTCGCCCTAGTTGCTGCATATGCCTGGTCAGGTACATACCAAAGGGAACACTGTACTCTATGACTGGTCTGATAAGGGCAAAGTAAAGTGGGATAATGACCATTTTGGACCTAGATGCCATGCCCTTACTTATAAGTTGTGCAGCATAAAAGGATTTTTTCACCATTGTGGCCACATGATGGTCAAATGTAAGGGTACTGTGTACATGTGTACCCAGAGCCCTGACCACTGGGTCTACTCTTAGGGGCATATTACCAACATGGTAATTAGCCGAGATAGTTTTCTTCCCAAAGGGTACAATTATGAATTTCTTAGCACAGAGTTTAGGACCATGGCTTTAGCACCATTTGTCAGTCAGAGATATACCTTCTTGAAGAATGCCAGTGTCTGCATGGGAGTTGATGATAACCCCCAGCTTGCAATCATCTGCAAACTTAGTCGGCCATAAACCTTCAGCATTTGTTTTCTTTCAGAGAAATAGATGCCAAAAAGGGGTGGGCCCAGTACTGAGCCCTAGGTTACTCCATTAGTGACTGGCCTCTTGGTGGAAGTGGCCTCACTTATTTTGAGCTCCTAGGTCCTATCAGTGAGCCAGTTGGTTATTCAGTTGGTGATAAAAAGAGTTTATACCTAAATAAGTGAGCTCATCTATAATGCACGAGTGGGTATTGTATCAAAAGCCTTGGCCAGGTTGAGGTAAGTTGTGTGCAGTCTTGCCTTCATCCAGTGCTTTGGTGACCCTTTCAAAAAAAAGTCCACCAGATTTAAAAGGCATGAGCTCATTTAACAGAGTTGAACTGTGATGGGTCCAGCATTTGCAGGTTAGCAATGTCCTCATTTATCTTAACCATGATGATTCCTTCTACGGCCTTACATATGAGGCTGGTAAGACTTATGGGCCTGTACCTACCTGGATCAGTGGTCGGACCTCCTTTGTGCAGGGAAATGACTGTAGTCTTCTTCTATTCCTTGGGCACAAAACCTGACTTCAAGCTCCAGCTGAAAAGTGATTCAAGTGGACCAGCGAGAACATGTTTCATGTTATTTATTAAACATCCCAGGATGTTATCAGGGCCCATACCAATGCAGTGTTTTTGACCTTGGAAAATGCATTGATGACCTCTTCCCTAGTAATGGTTGGGGGGGGGGGTGTACTTCCTTTGGACTATTGAGGGAGGGGTGGAGGGAGTATGGGCAAGAAACTTCAGCTAAGCCCGTCAGCCAGAAGGTTGGCAATGACCTTTGGTTTCTCACTATTTTAATTTCTCCAAGTCTTTTGGGTTTCTAATACCATAAAGGGAATGGACTCCATTCCTAAGTCAAAGTATGATTAAAGTTTATGAAATTAGCATTGTTTCAATCTTTGATGTCAGCCAAAAATGCTCTTCGCAGCACCCGCAATGTGCCCAGTAATGACTTTTCCTGTAATTCGTATGGGGTTACATGTATGATAACATATAAAAAAGAATCTACAATCATACTTAGAGAAGACCTGTTGCTCCTTCTACTACTGGAACTGTCTGGGTATCTTTCTTCCATATTGCTCTTGTTTCTGCCTGCAAATCTTGATATTTTATGACTGTCTCATTCTGTACGCAAGACACTGTAGTCACTGGATGTGGTAGCTTCAACGATTAATGCTACTTTTGTCTTTTTTTCATGGACCACTATATCCGGTTTTCTAAAATGTTGGTAATGGATGATCCCATGTGATATAAATTTCATCATTTTCTATGATGCTTTGTGGTTCATGTTTCCAGCATTTTTCAGCCACTTCAGTACCATAATGTTTACACAATCCCCAGTGAAACAATATTGCCACATTATTATGCCTTTCAAAATACAGTCCTTCTGCCATTAGTATGGTACAACCAGCAATGAGATGTGCAATTGTTTTCAATTCGGTTTTACAAAACCTACATTTGTCTGTTTGTCCCACATGTTCAATTGTCTTTGTAAACCAATGTGTAAGCAGTCCACTATCTTGGGCCACCAATATTAACCTTTCATCTATTGGTTTGTATTCGCCTCTCTTTAACCATTCCTGCCTTCGTTCCTGATCAACATGAGGTTCTTCTGGACGTTTTCTATACTTCCAACTATATTAATGGATTTTCCTCATTTCTTGCCTTCTCATCTGGTCCTTCACCTTATATTCTTTCTTTTGTTTTTTGGCACATTCAGTTGCTGCCTGATTTTTATCTACTTCTGGTTTGATTTCCATTCCTGCTCGACACCGATATGCCTCTGCTAGATTAAGCAGAGATGTCATCTTAGATTTATTCTCCTCATGTTTTAAAACTTTCACTACATTTGGGTCTTGTGAGGTCAGCATGTGTGCACTCCGATTGCAGATCTATACATGTAATCAATTTCAAGGAGGCCCATCCCTCCTTCAGAATAGGGAATGTAGAATCTTGGTATGCACTGATTTTTATAAATCATTTGGTGAGCATGAAGCATCCTTTTTGTTTTCCTAGCTAATCTATCCAACAAGTTTTGGGGCCAGTCAGTCACTCCAAAACTGTAAGTTAGGACAGGAAGAGCAAATTGGTTTACAGCTTGGATTTTGTTCCTAGATGTCAACGCTGTTTTTAGGATTAATTTAAGTCTTCTAAAGTATTCCTTAGTAAGATTTATTCGCATTTGTTCATGTTTTATTGTTGATCCTTCATCAATTCCCAAATATTTATAAACTCCCTCTTGTTCAAGTTCTTCTACATCACATTTTTGTCCCAAACTGATATTTTCTTGATGTTGCTGTTTTCCCTGCTTTAAAGGTTGCTTTTGCACATTTATCAAGACCAAATGACATTCCTATATCATCTGAAAAAGTTTTCACAACTTGCAGTTGTGCTTTCAGTTCCTCATCTGATGCTTTATACAGTTTTAAATCATCGACAAAGAGAAGATGAGAAGTTTTTACACTTTGTTGTTTTCTAGGAGCTAAATTACAGCCATGGCCTAAGCTGTTACGTTGACAACTTAATGGGTTAAGGGCAAGACAGAATAACAGCCTTTGGTTCAGTGTGGGTGATGCCATATACAGTAAGTTCTACACATTGTTGTGTATTTACCCTAAGGTTACGGACAGCACTGTAGAAAGCTTTGTGGTCATCCTTTGCCTGAGAAGCGATTTTTTCTTCAAATTTTGCCTTTGAAGTATTAATTCATCTTCTCAGCTGCCTATTTAGACTGGTCAGATGGCTTTTAGTGTGTCTGGCTTTGTTCCTCCCTAAGCTTGGCCAAGATTTTTTTTCTTTTGCTGTACAACTGACTGACATTGTGATTCCACCAGGGTGGCTTGTCTTTTCAGTTTGTCTTATTCTTAAAAAAACAGTTAGCACAGCTCACGCTATACAGCTATCAATACAGCTGTAGAGAGATTTTGTATCTAGCTCAGCATATACTATGGTGTTTACTGGGTTTGGGGGTGTTTGTAATTTAGCCAAGGTGTTGCTTAGTAGAGAGAGATTAGCCATGGAATAGTTCTTAAGGGTTTTTGATTTCGCTGGATCGCACAATTTAATTTTTGTTTCAAGTAATACTGCCTTATGGTTAGATCTGATGAGCGAAGACATTACATTGGCTGAGGAGCATCAGCTGCCCCATGTCCGTGAGTACAAGGTCAAGAATTTTTGTATCCCTGGTAGGAGAATGGACCAACTGTTCCATGATGTTGGTATTAAAGATTAAAAATTGCTGGGATTGTGCATTAAGTAGGATTCCCAGTCTACAGAGGGGTAGTTGAGATCCCCCATGAATATCGTATTGGGTTGGATGGTGAGGGGCTCTAGTACATTGAGATAGGTAATATGGGTTTCCTGGAATATGGAGGTGGATCCATAGGTTGCAAGGATATGGTACGAGACCTTGTTTATGGTGAGTTGTACATGTGTGAGTTCTAGTGGGTCATACGCTAACTAGTCTGGATGTGAGGCTGGCTTTAATATAGACTGAGGATCCCCCACCTTTAGTTCCCTCCTGTGCAGTAGACGGTCTAAAGGTGTTAAAGGCATTACAACCCTACACTGCTGGAGTACTCTCAGTGACTTTAAACAATGTCTCTGTTATTACAAAGATGTCTACACTCTCCAGGGACAGGAAGGCTTCCAAGGAGTGGAGTTTCTTGTTAAGACTTCTATCATTCAGCAGCACCACCTTCAGATATTCTTTCACAGGTTCAGTTAATTCAGTAGGTTTATCACTTTGGCATTATCTAAAAAGGTTTCCCACTCCCTTCTGCTTACCAAACTCTCCAAGCTTGCCATCTCTCCCCCCTCCCTTCACTGGTTTTCTAACTATATCTCAGCAACAGGCAACAATCTACCATTTGGCAGTTCTCCTCCTCCCCTTTCATCAATACTAATACAGGGGTACCCCAGGGATCTACACTGGGTCCCCTTCTATTCAGTATATTATTATCTGCTCTTCTAAATCTGCCTCTGTACTACAGCAGCTAACACAAGAAGCATTTACCTCAAATGAAACCTGGATGTCACAAAACCACCTTGCCCTCAACCCCAACAAAACTAAACTCTTAATATCTACCCTCAAAAAATCCAACCCAATTAACAAGTCTGAATTCTCTGTTCACTCAAAATAATACTATTATTGAAGTTGTCCCTACTACCAAATTGCTTGGTGTCATCATTGACGATAAATTAACCTTTGACCTTCATATCTATAGTAACATTTAAAAAAAAAACAAAAGCTAGGAGTCCTTTATAGGCAAAACCACTTTCTCAGCTTCTCTGCTAAAAAGGCTCTCGCCTCATCATTCCTGCTTCCAATTCCCTTATATGGCGCCCCCATCCTCACCAATATTCAATTCTCCCTAAAATCTAAACTTGCCTCATGCTACAACAGTTGCCAAATTTGTTACAAATGCTAAATTCTCCACCCACCACTGCTCCTCTCTGCATCAACTAAATTGGCTTGAATTCCCCCACCACCTCACATATCTACAACTAACCACTGCCCATAAACTCATCTACTGCCCAGCAGCCTGCCCATCCCTCTCCTCCATTCTGAGCATGTACAATCCTAATCGACAACTTAAGTCTGAAAACAAAATGCTAGTGACTGTTCACAAACCTAATCGCTCAGCCGGCCAAATGCTGTATTCTTTTACTGTCTCCAAGCTTTGAAGAGTTTGAAGATGAGGATGAAGGAACTTTCCCCTTCCCTGAACCAACAGATCTGGTACCAGGGGAAGATGTCAAAGCTGAGCCTGGGAAAGGCTGCAAAGGAGGGGATACCAATGCTGCCTGGACCAATCTGGAGCCATCAGAAAAGCCTTTGGTTTTTCGTCCCTTATCTTTAGCAGTACTCTGGGAAGAAGAGGCAGAGGAGGGAATGCTTAAACTGAGAGATGTGTCCATGGGAAGGACAACGCATCCACCCTCCAAGCTTTGTTGTGAAACTCCCTGGTGCAGAAGGTTGGAAAGAGATGATTGGTGCTTTGTTGTGAAACTCCCTGGTGCAGAAGGTTGGAAAGAGAGGATTGGTGTGAGAGGAGAAAAGATCTACTTGTGGGGTGCCCCAATGATGTGATGGAAAATGTCCCTGTTCAGTTGCCACTCGTGAGGATCCAGAATATGTCTGCTCAAATGATCCACCAAGGAGTTTAGCGTCCCTGGAAGATACTGGGCTATTAGATGTAAGCCCATGGATGCTGCTATGGACCATAGTCTCATGCTTTTCTGCACAAGGGGTAAGAGCAAGTGCCCCCTTGCTTGTTGATGTACCACGACAGTGGTATTGTCTTGTCCTGATCAGCAGAGTCCCAGGGTAGAGTAGATCCTCGAAAGCCAGCAAGACCTGCTGCACTGCCATCAATTCTTTTAAGTTTATGTGCAGATGAATCTGCTGGGTGCTCCAAGTCCCCTGTATGCCCCTGCCCTCCAGATGAGCCCCCTCCCATGCAACATCTGAGGCGTCTGCCGTGAGAATCTGGCTGGCAGGTGGTGGGCGGAGAGGCAGACCCTTGTTCTGAGAACAGGCTGTCGCCCACCAGACGAACACCATTTGTAGACAGGGAATCAGGGGAAGAATCAAGTCTAAGTCCTGTGTGTGTTGACACCAAAGATTCTTGATGTACCATTGAAGTTTTCTCATATGCAGCCTTGCATATGGGATCATCAAAATACATGAAGTCATGAAACCCAGTGCTTGCAGGGAGCTGGGTCATGCTTGCCAAGTTCATGAAGTAAGCGGAAAGATATTCTTGATTCTGTTGAGGGAGGAATACCATCTGGGTGGCTGTATTCAGACTCGCTCCCAGGAAAACAATCTCCCTTGAAGGAACCAACTTTGACTTCTTTTCGTTGACAGTGTAACCCAAAGAGGTGCGAATGTTCTTCACGAAATCCAAATCCTTTTCTAGTTGTTCTGGGGAGTTTGCTGTAATGGCTGGAGCCAGGCACTTTGTAAAAACTCTGGGAGCAGTAGATAAGCCAAAGGGCAATGCAGAGAATTGAAAGTGTTGTTCCCCAGCCCTGAAGCAAAGGAACTGCCTGCAACTTTCCCTTATTGGGATGTGCAGATAAGCCTCCTTGAGATCCAAAGTTACCAGCCATGAATCCTTGCCCAGCATTGGTAGTAACTGTTGAAGGGTGAGCATCTTGAATTTGGGAATCACCAAAAGTGTTTAAAATGGACAGATCCAGAATAGGGCGCCAGGTGCCCCCTTTCTTGGGTACCACAAAAAGCCTTGAATAAAAACCTAGGCCTGCCTGATTTGCAGGAACTGGCACTACAGCCCCCATAGTCAGTAGAGATTAAATTTGAGTTTCTACCTCTGCCCTGAGAGTTCTGGGTATGTCTGGGTATCCTTGTAAAACAGGGAAGGTGTGAAAGTAAAATTTGTAACCTTGGTTTACTATATTGAGCACCCATTTGTCGTATGTGATGGTAGACCATACCTCTGTGAACCTTGCTAACCTCCCCCCCCCAAAGGAAACCCAGGGTCCGCAGAGGTAGGCAGAAGAAGGCCAGAGTCATTGAGAATGTTTGCTTTGGGAAGCTGGCTTAGAGCTCCCTGATTTAGCACAAGAAGAATGCCATTGTTTAGCCCTATGAGCAGCAGAAGCCTGCCCTCTGGAAGATCTGAAACCCCTAGGTGTAGAGTAACCCTGCTTGCCAGGATCAGGAAACGACCAATTCTTGGAAGGATAACGCCTACTAAAACAAGGAGGCCGAACCTGAAGGAAATCTTTTACAACTTGCATAGATTTTGCCTTATCCTCCAACTTTTTCAGTACCTCAACAGCCTTATTACCAAAAAGTTTGTCCTTGTGCAAAGGAACATCCAGCAATTTAGACTTAACTGGTTCAGAAAGAGGCTGCTCCCTGAGCCAAGCATGCCTTTTAATTACGGAACCAGTGGCTGCTGCTCTGCAGGAAGCCTCCAAAGTGTCAAAACCACAATGAAGTGAATGCTTATTAACTAAAGTGGCAGAATTCAGTAAGTCTTGTAAATCTTTGTTTTCCGTCATGGAAGAAATATCTCTAAGTTTAGCCTTAATAGCCTCCACTGTATGCTGCTGATACTTAAGCATGTGAAAAAGACAATTCACAGATCTAATGGCAAGAGTTGCAGAAGTATAGACTTTTTTACCCCACCTGTCCACGGCCCTAGATTCCTTATCAGAAGGCACAGGGTTTCTAGCAATAGTAGCCTTAACACCCTTGGGGCTTTGATTTCGAGATCAGCAGTAGGGTTTCTAAAAAGGAATTGGTGAGATTCAGGAACCCTGTAATATATATCCGGTTTTCTGGAGGCAGGAGGAAAAGAATTAGGAGTTAAAGAATTTTCCATGAAAACATAATCCACAACTTCCGAAACTGGAGGTATAGCCAGAGGCTTATGTTGTGGCAAATCTAAAAATTCCCTGATTCTTTTCTTAGACTGTGGAAAATCCTGACATTCCCATTTAAAATGCTCCCTAAGAGTATTCAAAGTATCCCCAAAGGAAAAATCTTCTGGAGGGGAGGCAGAAGGGATAGAGTCTTCCGCATCAGAATCCTCAAAGCCAGAAAAAAGTTGAGAATTTCCTTCTTCACCAACAGACATACTAAAAATCTCAGAATCTGAGACGGACAAAACATCAGGAGATAATTCCCTATCCCTCTTTGAAGGGAGGGGGGATGAGAGCCCCTAATCAGGGAAAGAAGATCACCAGCCATCTTTACCAACTTGGACTGAAGTACAGGAGGGGAGGTCGATGCCTGCTTGTAAGTAGGTTTGCGGCTGGCAGGTTTACTAGCAATCCGGAGGGACTCGGTAGTCCTAGCAACTGCAGAAGTCTGAGCTAAGGTAGTCGGTCTGGTTATGGTCTCATGTCGAAAAGAAGAGGCGTCAGAGTGCAAAGTGGCTCTGGGCCCATCTGAGGTGACGACAGGCCAAGGGTCTGAAGACGAAATAGCAGCCTGCGGCATGGAGGACTCCGTAAAGGTCTCAGCAGAGGCTTGCGGCTGAAAATCTGCAGACTGCAGGGGCTGCGAAAGCACCTCACTGACTACTGCTGTGCTAACGACCAATTTCACTGGTGCGTTGTTAGTAGATTTAACCTTAGGCCTGTCGCGGTCCTTGTCTTTGCGTTTCCTAGGAATATCTGAAGTCGGGAGACCAGAAGACGCCATACCGACGAACTTAAGCCAGACTCCGAAATGCTTATACAAAATCTTAGCTCTACAGCATATGGTACGCGGGTTAAAGAAGCACAGAGATCGCAGTTAGGGACGTCGTGCTCAAGGCCCAAACAAGTTATACAATAGGAATTGAAATCACGGTGCGGAATCTGTTTTCCACAGGCAAGACAGTTATTAACTTTATCTGACATTCGTTAAAGTAAGAAAAGAGGATCCCAACAGGGTACTTATCTGAAGGCGTCTTGAACTTGGTAGTTGGAAAGCGAAACGAAGGTAAACGGCCGAATGGCACTAGTGCAAACAGCATCTGCTTCGGTCTCCGTGGCAAGAAAGATTGAGGAAATGGCGTCAGCTGCCTCTCTTTATACCTGACGTACTGACATCAGCTTTACAACTGGCGGCAGCCGACGTCATATACCAAAGACTCTGGTATTCGGGCCGACTGAGGACTACCGGGAGTCGGATAACCCATATGTGAGGACTGCAACAGTGAAACACGAAGAACATTTAAAGTTCCTGCAGCAAAAAGGCTTTTCATTTGATATTTAATCCCACAAGGTTATTAAGGTGATTTCCATGATCTTTTGGGAACACTGATTTTTTTTTTTTCCTCCAAACATCTTTATTGAATTACCCCTTGTGACAGAGGCAAATTTACATTCATATAAAAGTAATCCAATTATATTAACATAAACATTACACTTCACATATATTTATATATCATATAACCTAAGCAATATTACATAAATTATTCAATTGTTACCTTTAATTTTTTTTTTTTAAGCAAGACACATCTTTATTAAACCAGCACTTACTACACAGGCAATCATACATTTTTATAAATGAAAACAAACTACACCAACACAATCCTAGTCGCAAGCATTTTACAGCACAAACGATGCTGACACACACCCAGTTGCAAACACTACACATCACTTATAATCTACCCAATCTTTCTCACTCAAACATTACATAGCTCATTTAAGTCCTGAAGCCTTTTATTTATTTATTTATCTAACATTTGTTTACCGGGAAAGTCCAACTGTGTGTGAGCCCATTTTCAGCAGAGGCCCAGAGAGAAAAGTTCCACATAGAAAAACAGAACATAATTGTTACAAAGACAAGTTGGACAATTTGTTTAAACAAAAGTTATACATGGTCAACAATTATGCAGTGCATAGACATTGTATCATTTAGTCAAGTAGAAAGTTCAAAGTAGTATAATAGGAAAAGTTACAGTTTAAGCAGACTATATGGAAGAAAGTGTTTATTTTTGTGTAGTAGAAAGATTCAAAGTACAAATTAGGTGTTTCTTATAGGACAAACAAAAGATTATGAGGTAAAGCTTAGGCAGACTAGGACAGAATTTACAATACAAAGATTGTGATGCACAGGTTAGGATGGTCATTACAATAAAATCGAGTTAGGGAGATAGAGGTATCTCAATGGATAAAAGATTCATAGAATTACTAAACTTATTTTAAGAAGGTACTGTTTGACAAAGAGTAGAATAAGAGTTAAGAAGAAATAATGATTTAATGTGGAGAGTTGCATGGTCAGAGCCATGTGTTAGTTGGTCTTTGAGCATTTTTATTTCAGTGAGTGAGTTTAGTTAAGGTTCTTAGTTCTAGAGGTAGGGAGTTCCAGATTTTGGCTACATAAGAGTAAAGTGTGTCACCTGGGGAATTTGTAGATTTTGTGACTCTCAGTAAGGCTTTGTTGGTGGAGTATAATAGTCTATGGTTAGAATATGGTTCTAGCAGATTTTGTAGGATAGGTGGTTTTCTTGACTGGTTCAGTAATATGTGCGCCATGGTCAGCTGGTTGTAGTGTAGAAGATGTGGGAATTCTAGCCAAGATAGTTTTTTTTAGTACTAGACAGTGATGTGTTCTATATGGGGAGTCAGTGGCAGATTTCAAGTTTATCTAGGTCTGAGTTTCTGAGGTTTGCGAGTATGGAAGAGGCATAGAGAAGTGTTGAGAGTAGATGAGTTTTTATGATGGCTATTCTGGCATTACTGGTCAGGAACTGTTTGCTTTTATATAAAGTACCCAATTTGTTGTGTACTTTCTTGATGCTTTGTGATATATGTTGTTCAAATCTCATGTTAGGATAAAAAATGACACCTAGGAGTTTGGTCAGTGCAAAGGGTTCAATGTTACCTGCAGCAATGATAGAAAAGTTACGTGGGAGATCAGTGGCTCTAGTTGGCTGGAAGATTATTAGTTTAGTTTTATTAAGAGTTGAATTCTTTTATATATTTTCTGGCATTGTTTTCTGTTTCTCATCTATCCTGAAACTGCTTCCCCCCTATTCCTTTGGTGAAGTTTATAAAACTGGTCTATTAGCTTTTGTGTTATCTGATTGCTTCAAGGCTTGCTAATTGAAAAATTGTGTCTGTTTGTAAATTCCTGCACACACTGTTGGAAACTCCTGGTGTTCTGGCTGAACTGTGATTCTCAAACAATCGGGAAATATATCGCTGATTGACAAGTTTATTTCTTGGCATTTTAAACTTTCAGAGTTCTGCACTATCTTAATTTTGCCTGACTGAATTATTTTATACATTTTCTGTTTCTCATCTGTCCTGAAACTGTTTTCCCCCTCCCCCCACCCTATTTTTGTGGTGGTGTTACATTTGGTAGCTTTGCAGTTGACCGCCCCTTGTGTAAATTTGATCTAGGACACCCCTCCCAGTCTGGTGTTCACTCTACTTAATACAGAGAGAACATTTGAGAAGGGCAACCCACTTAGGTTCTTAACCTTGAATTTTTCTTCTGCTCCTTCTTCTTCTCTCCTTGCACTTTATTTTGCTTTCTTAAAACTACTTAATTGTATTTATTCTCCTCCATTTATTACTGCTTGGTAGTAGCCTGATTAAACTGTAACTGTTACTCTAAGCCTTTTGGTTTAAGCACTTGGGCTCCAGACCAGATTTACATTAAGAAGGTTTGTGGTCTACACTGTTGTGGCAGGACAGGTAGCTTACATCCTTCTAAGTTGGGAATTGCTGATTGAAAGCTCAGTGTCTGTTATTATAAAAGTGTATTAGTTCTGGTTAAAGCACTTGGGCTTCAGGCCAGTTATTTTTCATTAAGAAGGTTTGTGGTCTGCACTCTTGTGGGAGGAGAGGCTAGATTCTGGTTAAAGGCTTATTGTGCCTGCTTATTTGAACTGTTTCTTTCTGAAATTGGTGCACCTTGGTTGCTGTAGCATAGACTAGATTCAGGCATCCTGAATCTAGTTTTGTTTGTAAAACTTAAGCACTAATCCAGGCCATCTTTATTGGAGAAGGTTCCCCTGCACTCTAGTGGCAGGACTGTGCACTTAGAACTTGTCTGATTGAAGACTGCTGGAACAGGGCTCAGTTTTAAGCTTTTTTACTGGTTAACTGGGTAATTTGTTTAAATCAGTTTGCTCGTTTTCTATTGTTAAATAAAAAAATTGCACTTTATTCATCTGCTTTTACTGTATTTGTGTTTCTTCCTACTTTATTACTTTATTTTGCATTTGCTGCTTGTTCTTAAAAGTACTTAATTGCATTTATTCTGCTGCATTTATGACTGCTTGTTAGTAGCCTGATTAAATTGTAACTGTTATTCTAAGCCTTTGGTTGAAGCACTTGGGCTTCAGACCAGTTGTTTTACATTAAGAAGGTTTGTGGTCTGCACTGTTGTGGCAGGAAAGGTAGCTTACATCCTTCTACGTTGGAAGTTGCTGATTGAAGGCTTAGTGTCTGTTATCCTAAAAGTGTATTAGTTCTGGTTTACGCACTTGGGCTTTGGGCAAGTTATTTTACATTAAGAAGATGTAGTCTGCACTCTTGTGGGAGGAGAGGGTACATTCTGCCCTTCTGAGCTGGGAGTTTCTGGTTAAAGGCTTACTGTGCCTCCTTAATTGAATTGTTTCTTTCTGAAATTGGCACGCCTTGTTTGCTGTAGCACAGACTAAATTCAGACCTGCTGATCCTAGCTTTCTTTGTATATAACTTGAGCATTAATCCAGACCATCTTTTTTTGGAGAAGGTTCCCCTGCACCCTAGTGGCAGGAGTGTGCAGTTAGAACTTGTCTGATCGAAGACTGCTGGAACGGGACTCAGTTTTTAGGTTTTTATTGGTTAATTTGTTTAAATCAGTTTGCTCATTTGCTGCTGTTATATTAAAAAAACTATACACGTTATGCATCGCCGCTTAGCTAGGGTTAAACTATTCCCGGCACCATAAAGTCTGCTCTTCAAATTTTCCCTTAGAACTAGCCAGTTTTTTAGTTTTAGCACTAAAATCTGTTTCTTTGAGCTCAGCACTTGTTCAGAACTCGTAAGCACTAAATAAGCTAAGAATTACTACAGCACTCAACTTTCCTCACTTGTCTAGAGGAAAACAGTTTTTAGTACTTAAAAAAATAAACACCTATCCAGGTGTGTCTAAGGGTCAGCTCCTGGTGTTTTCTCCTGTCTACCTGATGAATCTGGGCATCTTGGGGCAATGCAGCAATTGCCTCATGTACACAGACAACCCTCTCCTCCTACCACCCAACACTACAACCTGTGAGAAATGCACTTATATAGCCAAATTGGAAGCAAAGCTCTCTTCACCCAAGACTGGACTAGACAGTCAAGAGGAGAAGGTAAACACCTGCACCATACCACACTCATCACATAGTCCCTTAAAACCTACAACACCAAAACATACACACATAGAAACATGAAACACACACCTACATTCGCGGAGGCTCTCAATAAAAATCTGATCAAGCAACAGAGACCTCCAAAGCAGAAACACAAGCAACCTCCACCCCCCAACACAACTCAAATGACACAGTTTGCCACTAAACCACAGCCCATAAGGCATAACAACATACCCAACACTCTAGTCATAGGTGACTCTACAGTCAGGCCCACTGATGTTCCACTCACCAGGCTAAACAAGGAGAAAGTTATTGTCAGGTGCCTGTCAAGTGCCAGGATCCGCCACATAACACACGCACTCAGGTCACTCCACAACAAGTACAAATATGACTCTGTCATTGTCCATGTTGGTGTGAATGATCTGAGATGTACCTCCCCTGGACTACATGAAGAGAGACATGGAGGAGCTCTTCGATCTTGTAGCCCATGCAGGTATGACCCTAGCCCTGAGTAGCAACTTGCCATCACCCAGAATGATACCACAGTACAAGGACAAAATGACTGACTTCAACAATTGGCTAAGCTTCTGGTGTCATTCTAAGGGGATCCAGTTTCTGTCTGCCTGGGATGACATGATCGACAGACCACGATGCTTTGCCAGAGATGGCCTGCCCCTGTTGCCCTTGGGATTCCGGAAACTCGCTAAGGCTCTTGCCACCCCTATATGCCTTTTTAGGCAAGGTTCAAATGACAAATTCATCACTTTATCAGGTACAAGCAAGCAAAATCTGTGGGTAATAATACTCAATGCTAGAAGTCTAAACCTCAAATTGCATTCACTCGAGACACTCCTTAAAATGGAAAACATCGACATCTGTATAGTGACAGAGACCTGGTTCAAGGCTACAGAGAACACCCCTGCATTACCAGGCTATAATTCATACCTCACCTTTCGGCCACCTAACCTGGATGGAAACACTTAAGTTAGAGGCATGTCCATATTCATTAAGGATATCCACACCTCCAGGCTAGTTGCTCAGCATAATGCATTTGAGATTATCCAAGTGAAACTAACTCTGGGCAAGACCGCAATCCAAATTGTAACTTGCTACACATCCCCCACCATGTCCCAGGATTCCCACTCCTAATTTCTTGATACACTGGAAAATATTAGGGTACAACCCAACACCCTAATAATGAGTGAATTCAACTACCCCACCATTAACTGGGAAAACTACTCGTGTACCAACTCTTTTGCTCAATGTTTTCTGGAATTCATAAATTCCAATGCCTTGGATCAACTTATCCAAACCCCCACCAGGGGCAGCAATATCCTAGACCTGGTCATTACCAACATGGACGACCGGTGTTCCACACCAGAAGTCAATTCCTCATTGGTCAGATCTGACCACAAGCTAATCACCCTAGACATCCACATTCTACCTCCACCCCCCATTAGGGAAACCACCATAAAAATTTTCTCCAAAGCCAACTTCACACTTCTTAAGACAGAAGTGGCAAACTTCATGACACCTATGCAGATGGACAATAGAGGTACGACTGCTAAATCCTACACAAATGCACTTTATAACCACTTATAGGAGTGCATGGATCATGCTATCCCTAACAGAACCAAGATGTTATCCTCCAAAAAGAGGAAGCCAATTTGGTGGTCCCCTACCATAAACAAACTCTACAACAGAAAAAAGAAACTGTTGCAAAAAAAAAGAGTAAAATTCCATGATTGGATGAACTTCCTGGTCAACCTCAGTAAGAAGCTGAGATCCCTCATAAAATCCTCCAAAGCTAGTTACGAAAACAAAATCGCCACTGATTCTAAAGGCAACCACAAAGCATTCTATAGCTATGTCAAGAATCTCAATGACAACACTCAGATCTGCTCTGAGTTACAGCACAATAACACTAAATACACAGAACCAATTGATACTGCCAACATCCTGGCAGATAGGTACAGTGCTAACTTTACCCCCCCGCTCACCCCCTAAATGGCCCATCTCTATACCGGAAGAATGCAAAGCTCCTGTAATCACGGCTGCACAGGTAAAAACCACACTCTGCAAAGCTAAGAACACAGCATCCATGGGACCTGACAACATACCAGGCTGCGTTCTACATGAACTGCAGAATGAACTGGCACCCCACCTAAACACCATGTTCAATCATAGCCTCACCTCAGGCTTTGTGCCCATTAAATGGAGCACAGCAACAGTTATCCCACTCCACAAAGGGGGAGCAACCACAGACACCAGGAACTACTGCCCCATTAGCCTAACGAGCCTGATCTGCAAGGCCACGGAATGTATCATAATGGAACTTATAAACAGAGACACCGGTAATCTCCAAACTCTGGACCCCACCCAGTTTGGGTTTGTAAAAGGCAGATCATGTCTCTTAAACCTGATAGACTTCTTTGAAGCAGTCACCACAGCCGGACGAGGGTAAGGTGGTTCACACAGCCTATCTGGATCTTGCCAAGGCTTTTGACACCATCCCCCACTCTAGAATTATAGATAAACTCACTAAACTAGGTATAAATTCCTATGTCACATGATGGGTTGCCAAATGGCTCACTGACAGAACCCACACTGTGAAAGCAGCAGACTCCAAATCCAGCTTCAGACCAGTGACAAGTGGAGTACCACAGGGTTCAGTCCTGGGTCCTCTCCTGTTTGGTATCTGCTTTTCTGATGTACAGGCTAACACAGAAGGTCTTTGACTAATGAAGTTTGCAGATGACTGCAAACTAGGAGCCATAATCGAAGCTCCTAACGATGTGGACATCCTACAAAAGGGCCTCACAGAGTCAGATGCCTGGTGTCAAAGCCATGGCCTCAAGCTCAATGCCAAAACGTGCACTGTCATCCCCTTTGATAAAAACTCTGTACCCATGAGCTACCACATAGGTGGTAGTCTACTTAACACCAAAAGTGTGATAAGAGACATTGGGACACAGGTGGACAGTAATATCTCCTTGGATAATCACATCACCACAGTTGTCAGGAAATCCTTCAATGTGGCACACCATCACAAAATGTTTCTCATCCGGGAAAAGAGGTCATTGTTCCCCTCTACTCATCACTTATTAGACCTACTATAGAGTACAGTGCCCCTTTTGGTATGTACCTCACAAAACATTTACAACAACTAGAAAGGCCGCAGAAATACCTCACAAAGTGGATTATCGGCCTCAAACAGATGCCCTACGCAGACAGTCTCAAAAAACTCTAGCTTTACTCCATCGCATATCGCCTACTCAGAGGCTATCTCTGCCTAACATACAAAGCTATGTCAAACCCAGAGCTGCTGGACATGCTCTACTTAAAGAAATCCCAATCCCTCTGAGCTACAAGCTCTAGGGACCTAAACCTTGTCACCAAAATAAACAGAAAATGCTGGAGGGATAGATTCCTGTCCCAGAGACTTCCCATACTCTGGAACAAACTACCTATCTATATCAAACAAAGCTCCTCATTAGCACTCTTCAAAAAAAATCTTGATGACTGGATGGGAAATAGGAAATTCACCCTGGGGTTCACTTCTGTGGCTCTGCTCGACAGGGGCACAGGAAAATAATTTTCTTGAGTGGCGAAAGCCAGGGTACCTTTTTGGCTAGGCTTATATAGGCCCTAGGGCCAATAGCCTAGTACCTACCTATGAGTATAACTTGTGCATTAGAAAGCCATGCTTCCACTGCTGTGAAGGATTTTTTTGTTTTTTCCTGTAGTTCTTGAAGGGTGTGAGCTGCACATATTAAAGTGGAGTCATCTGCATAGTGGACATGTGTGACTAGAGAAGTATCTGTGTTGAGATAATTAGTGAAAATATTAAAAAGAAGCGGACTAAGAATGGAGCTTTAAGGCATCCCTAATGTGACTGGTAGAAGTGAAGAGATGTCCTGTTTCTACTTTACTCCCTGGTAATGATCAGTTAGGTAGCTTTGGAACCAAGAGAGGGCAGATGAACTAAGATTTAGGCTGGATAGGACTGTTAGCAGTTTTTGATGGGGGACCGTATTGAAGGCTTTGGACATACCAAGGAAGACTGATGTGACTATTTTGCCTTCATACCTATGAAGGTTGATTGTGCTGGTGAAACTTAAGATGGTAGTAGTTGTACTATAGCTGGGTCTGAATCTGTATTGGGAGCTAGCTAAGAGTTTGTTTTCCAAGAGGTAGTGCATAAGTTGAGAATGTATGCACCTTTCTAAAATTTTGGATAGAGGAGATAATACAGCAATAGGTCTATAATTAGATAGTTAAGATGAAGTGCCACCTTTGAGGAGAGGGATTATATAAGACACTTTCCTGAGATGTGGGACCTGATGTTCAGTGATATATCGATTTATTAGAAGTGATACAAGTTATGCTACAGCATCAACTGTCATTTTGAGGTATTCTTCTGAAAGGTTGTCAGCAGCAATGGTTATTGATTTTAAATTTTTAATCAATTTCTTAATGATGTTTGTTGAGATGGGATGGAAGGAGAAAGTGGTGGTGTTCCTGTTTCCTAAGAAGAGTATATTATCTGGTGGAATAGTTGTTTCTGGATAGTGCCAGAACACATTCACTGAAATATTTGTTAAATTGTTTGGCAGTTCAACCTGATACTGGGGTAGTTATGGGGGTTGGGGTAGATACCTGCCCGGGGTGCAGGACAGTTTTGATAGCTGACCAAATCTTTTGTGGATTGTTTTTGATGAGTTATTTGTATGTTGGTATAGTATTGTTTTTTAATCCAGTTTAATTTCAGCTTTGGCTTTGTTTCTCAGTTGCTGGTATGAAATTTGATTTTGTATAGATTTGGTAGTTTTCCAGTGTTCCCAGGCTTTATCTTTAAGCTTGAGAAGATTTTTAGTTTCTTTGGTTAGCCAAGGGGTAATGTTTGGTTTAGTTCTGACTGTCCTAGGGGGATGTGAAATTATTTAGGGCATTTAGGAATGTGTTGCTGAAGTATTCAATGGCTGTATTTAGGGGTACTTGTTTTAGAATTGACCAGTTACATTGGCTAAGTGTGTTCAATAGTGTCTGGGTACTGACATAGTTTTCATTCCAGAATCAGCAGTAGACAACAGTAGGCTTGGGAATATTGCTTTTTTGTCTTAATAGGAAAGTTGTTGAATGGTCGCTTAAGCTATCAGGGAGGCAGCCTGAGTGTTGATAGTATGGGGTTTTGTTAGTGAGAGTCCAGTCAAGGATGGAATGTCTGTTTGATTTTTTATCTATTCTAGTGGTGTTCTGGATAAGTTGTGTAAATCCATAGAGGTTTATACAATTGGTGGGGTGGTTCTGTGCATTACAGGTGAACCAGTCTAAGTTGAAGTCTCCCATTATTATTGTTTCTTTGAGAAAAGGTTTCTGTAGTCCACTGAAGTTGTTGTGTCTTTCGGCTTTTCCCGGTTAGGGGTCGCCACAGCGGAACTCCGGTCCGCTAATAATTGGCAGTAGATTTTTACGTGCAGAGTTGCTGGCCCTGACGCACAACCTTCAACGAAGGTACACTCATTCACGCATGTCTCCACACAGAAGACGTTCTAGCCGAGAATCGAACAGGACGTCTTACTGTGAGGCGACAACGCTACCGCAGCACCACCACCGCAGTTGTATGCTCTCTAAAGTGGCGAGGTTGTTCCCAGGTGGAATATATACCCCTGTTATGACTATGTATTAACTTTTAATTTAGTGAATAAAATCTCAGCACTATTGAAGGTATGGATGTTTTGAGTTAAGGGGTTGTAGTGTTAGGCTATTTTTGAAAAGTATGGCTAACCCTCCATCTTTTTTCTCTATCCTGTCTTGTCTGAGAATGTTATAACCAGGGTGGATAATCTTATCATCTGCAGTTTGTGGTTTTAACCAAGTTTCTGTTAGTACAACTATGTCAGGTGACTACAGAGAGTGTGACATGGGAGTCTTGAACCTTGTTGGTTAGACTTCTGATATTTACATTTATTAGTAATAGATCAGATATTTGTCAAGGTGTGTTAAATATGTTTTTGGGGTTGAGAGGAGGATTTGCTAGGTGAGTGTGAGGTAGTTGTGGGGTCAGGGTTTGGGTGTATGTCACAGCTAATTAGAAGTTGTGATGCTATGTTAACTATAGTGTTGAGGAAGGTAGTCATGACTCTATGCACTCTAAGAAGGTTGAGCTGTGGGGTATTTATTCGTGGAATTTTGAAGGTGCATTGATCTAGGAGAGTAGTAATAAAATTGATGGTGATATTTTAAAGGTAGTTGATGTTTGGAGTGGTGCAGGACATATAGATTTTTAGCTGAGTGGGGAGGTTCTTAGATGTGTGCAAGAAGTGAGCAGCCAGTGAAAGAGTTATGAATATAGTGATTTGTAGGGATATCACTTTTTTGTTATAAATAGATGCTAAATTTAGAGTTTTGGTAATTGTGTACTATTGCCAGAATTATACTGTGAAGACTTTAGTTGCTTGGTTAAAGTGACTGACTAAGTATGTATGATAGCTTGAGTGGAAAAGGGGGACTTGATGGTTAAAATGTTAGAAGATAACGTTGAGTTTTTGTGGGTAGCGCTTAGGTGGAAATGTGTGTTTGGTTAGTTACAGATAAATGAAGTAAGTAAAAGAGGTCAGACTGTACTTGTATGGATAAGTGTGTGCTGAGGCTGTTAATTGGACAATATAAAAAATGGGAGTGTTTAGGTGAGTAGTGGGGGTGGGTGAGATTTAGGGGCAGGGTAGGGGAGCAGAATGAGCCCAAGCATAGCAAGGGGTGAATGGAGCAGGATGGACCAGAACTGTCTTGGCAGAAAAGAAGAAAAACAATCAGACTGCTGTAAGTAGTAGGAGAGGAAAAATACAACAGAGTTAGAAAAAGATAAGCTAGACAGAGAAAGTAAGAAAGTACTGGGCTTACTATAGATAATGGAAAAATAGAAAGACATCAGAGTGATAGGGTTGTGTTAGTTCAACTGGTGCGACAGCACATTAGCTCAGATGGGTCTATAGGTGAAAGTAAAAGGATAGAAGGATGGGGTTTAGGTTTGGTGATGTGCTTCGAGCCATACAGATGCAGGTAAATCACAATGTAAGGAGAGCTTATTTAAATGTATATTAGCAATGGCAGGGGTTTACAGGCTGAAACTAACTGTATTCAAGAATCGTATCTCACTCAGGCAGGGCGTGTGTACATTCCACATTGTAGGCTTAGTTGCTGTTACGGTGAAAAAAAAAAAGGGGGGGGGAGTATAGAAGGACAGGTGCTGATGTGTTAGGTGCCCGAGGAAGACAGTGCAGAAAGAAAAAGGAGAACTTAGGGAAGTAGAGAAAGGCAAATGCAAGGAGTAGGTTAAGTAGTAGCAAAGGGTGAACAGCAACAGTAACTATTAAAATTCTACTCTTAATCAATCATTTAAACTTCATTCCTCCCTTGTATGTACTGTTTCCACAATTCCCATTTTTTCCTATGTAGTTTGCTCTTACCCTTTTCATAAGATCTCAATACTAATGTTGATCTGTAGCTAGAAATGAAGTAATGGCATTTGTTTAGGATGATATGGATCACCAGAAGCTCCAAGTTAGGATTGTGGATAATTTGATGTAAGGTGACAATCTTTTTAACAAACAGATACTCCCCCATAGTTACTCAAGGGATGAAGGCATGGTAGATGCTAAATCCTGGTGAGAGAGCTGTCACTGCATTGAGACCATGTCTCAGTAACTACACATATATTAATGCATTTAAGTTGCAGGAGGGACACAAGTTTTGGCAAGATGGAATCAGTAATCAAATTCAGTAAAAAAAACTCTTTACAATGACATTAATTAGCATACTTGCAATCTTTACATAAATACTGTAATACATTAAAATGTAAAATGGTAGGAATACCTTTATTTCTGCAACTTTTCGCAAACTTGTAATATCTCAGAAATTGTACAACTTGTCTGCAAGAGGTATTTAAAATTGCCATCAATCCAAAATCCCATCTGAAAAAAGTCTTCTTATCAAAGCCCTTTCATAAGCTATGACTATCAGTCTCATTTCTTTTGGTGAGAGTAGATACGATGGACATTCCTAGATTCATTACTACGTTTGCAGTAGATAGTACCATATTGTGGTCCATCATTCAGAAAAATTGGCAGTTATTTACAGTAGACTCGACAGTATCAACCAAGTTAGGCACTACACCTTTAGTGGCTTACAAAAAAGGTAGGAACCTTAAATCTTGGTTCGAGATGAAACACCTGTTAGTTAGAACTCCAGGGATGTTTAGATGTCACAACTGTAACTACTGTCAATTCATAATGGAATCCAATAGATTTCACATCAATAAGGGTGAATTTAAACTTAAACATAGATTTACATGCAACTCAAAGATGATAGTATATGTAGCCCAATGCCAAAACTGCACTGCCCACTATGTAGGAAAAACTGAACGTAAGTTTAAAGAAAGAATTTACGAACACCAGTATGCCATTAGGAAGTGTAAGCTTACAAATGCATTGGCTAAACACGTTTCAGAGTATCCTAATCATCAATTTAAATTTATTGGTATTGATCAAGTTTTCAACGATATTAGAGGGGGTCCTGCTTCATTAAAATTACTAGTTCTAGAACTTTATTGGCAAATCAGGTTGGCATCCTATCATCCCCCTGGTTTAAATGAAGCATGTTCTATTGGTTGCCTTCTCAGTATGTTAAGTTTAAAGAGATAGATTTTTATAATGTTACATGAACATTCAATTTAATGTTTTAAAAAAAATACATTCGAGTTCTTCATAGTTGTATTAATTTGAAATCTATTATTTACACAACAAAATTGTTTATATACATGAAAATGAAGTATTATAATTTAATGTATAGTGGGTTATACATACATATCCAATTTATACTTGTTTTTGGTTTTCTCACATTAAGAGCATTTCCCGTTTCCATTTTGTTTTATCGTTATATGGTTATGATTTTAATAAGTAAAAATGGAGACAGTATTACAAGATGTATTTGTTTACATGTTTATTCAATTTATTCTATCTAACTTGTGTAAATTGTTTTATAATATAATGTAGAGTTCCACATTGGTATTTTTTAAGCTACTGCGTTTTTAAAAATGAGTAATGACTATTGAATTAGGTTAATTAATCAATTATGTTTTTTGTATAAATTGGTAGGAATGGAGTATGAGTTTATTCTGAAGAAGTTTGCCAATAGTAGCAAATGAAAAGCGCTTAAATAAAACTCAGTTCTGGATTACTAGTTGCTCTGAATTTGTCGTTTCGTTTGCTGTCTGGTATGATCTAAGCACTGTATTTGGTGTTCCAGCAGTTTGTGGAGTACTCCGAGGCTTGGTTCATTTGATTTCTACAGTTGGTGTTTCACATTTTCTTTGGTATGGCGTCATTTCTTTTGGTAACAAAACACCCTAGAAGTGCAGCTCACAGAAGTACTTAATAAAACTTACCAGTTATATCATACAATCAAGGAGTTATCAGCATAGGTTATCGTCTTTAACATGGTTTAACTTAACGGATTCTAATCAATTCCAATAGTATACAAGCTAAAACCACAAGCTTCTGTTCTCCGGCACAATTTTATCAGAATGTATTTTTTTTTTATTCCTTACAGTTTTATAACATACTTATGACTTCTGGATACCAGCAGTTTCAATTTTACTGCTGAATTAGTTGCTTCAGCACATTAGTTCACTTAAGTTCCTGATTACAGACACACTGGATTTGTGATTGCCAACAACAATGAAAAATTGAAAACTGACAGTTTCTTAAGTAAGAACGTTTTTCATGCTGAATGTCATCCTAATAAATGGTAAAAACAGCAGTCCTTCAAGTACCATCTTACTCTCTCATGCAGTCTAAGGAAAGGGATAAAGATAAATCAAATCACTCCTGTGTAAGCAAAATACCTGCCCACCACCCCTATTATCAAATAAAAACTACACAAAGAGTAGGATGTGACTACGGCTTTAACTTGAGTCACCAAGACACATCTCTTATTGGTCCACTTTGACTAGTATGACCTTGAGGAGGTCTCCCTCTCTTCGGTTCTACAACTGAACCAATGAAAGAGGAAATGGAAGAGGTCCAAGCTCAAATCAGAGCAGTGGAGCAAGCATGCTTTGAGAGTTAAAGTCATAACGCTCCACCAAATGCAGAGTAGTTGAGAGGGTATGCTGCAAAGCACCTGCTAGGGACTGATGGTTTCTGCTGAAAGAGGATTCTGTGAGCATGTGCTACTGACAAGCACCCCTGAGGGAGTCAACATTTAGCACAAGTGTACTTTTAAAATCACAATACAAATATGTAAGTGGTTAGTGTTGCTAAAATATGATTTTGTTTGACGATCAGTATGTTGCTGCTTATGCAGTTTATTGACCTTTGCCAGTCTGAAGTTCAAAAATTATGTCTGAGTGTTGCATTGCTTGGGGAACATGTTGTCTCTGGACTAAATTTCGGTGAACGCAAACAAAGCAAGTGCTGTTTGCCAAAATTAGTACATTGACAGTGACGTTTGATTTTTCCTCCACTGCTGTGCAATCTCAGAGTTGGTATACACAAGTCAGGGAAGTGCAGGTAACCCCCCCCCCCCCCACATGGGGATGCAGAGGAGTTTGCCCTCTTTCAAAAACAAAATTGTTGAGTCTGAAGGTGGTTTAAGTAAACTGTTTTTTTTCCACATTTGCCAAAATTACCTTTGATGAATCGACATGAATTCCACTGCCTACATGTTTATCTGCAGGATCCCACTCTGGGCTACAAGTCATTAGTTCTTTTACAAATGCACTTGATTTATTTATGTATTTATTTATTTTAACTAATAGTTTTTCAAATAAATCTGTCATGGTTATTGCATATTTCTTGATCTACCCTTAAAGAGTTGATCATCCCAAGCAACAAATCATTTTACGGTTTCTTTATTAGCATCCCTTGTTTTATACTTTCACTGTTTTGTGACTGCGTTTAGTAAATAAATATTTAAAGATGAATTTGGTCTTACATTATTGATCAACTACAATAAACATGTGATCAGCATATATACTGTTACTGTACTCCAAATGACAGTTATACTGTTTTACTCTTATACACGCCACTAAAAGTACTATGTTAAATGTATATATTATATAGTTTGCATCTGTCATATTTACACCCCATTTTTGTTGATTTCTCATGGAAAATAAACCCAAAGTGAGAATGCTTTTCCTAATGGCAGTTTTAAACTATGTCTTGAACAAAGACAGACATAATGGTCAACAGACATTGGCTTCACTGAAAAGAAACTTTCAAATTCAATAAGAATTTACCTCACCAAAAAGAATATCAAGAAAGAACCAGTGAACATTTAGTTTGGTGTTTACCTAAGAATTACTTCCAAGTGTTGTCAGTGGATATTGTTAAGCACAAAGTTAAAACGTGTCACTGGCATGCAGTTCTTCACATTCTAAAACATTTTTAAGAAATATTAATAAATGTTCTCCATCATATGATGTTTATGTATTACAAATTAATATGATCAACATGGTTTGAGCACACAGATGAACCTTCAGAAATTTAAGTGACACAGACTCTCAAAACTGCTGTGATCAGTAACCATCTTAGACTGGTTCATACAGTTTTAAGGCAAAAGCCATGTTTCCCTTAACTATTTCCTTAACTATAATAATGCCACATATAATTGATTACGGTAAAATGTATCTAAAAATGCTGAGCAAGATAAATCACTGATAGATTATAAACTGCCAAGAATGTAGTTTGTACCTGTATGAATTTATAAACACACACACAAATATACACACATATAATGTATGTGCGTGTGTGTGTGTGTGTGTGTGTGTATATATATATATATATATATATATATATATATATACACATGGATCTAGGCCTTTTGATCGAAAGATCAAAAGCCCAAATCCATTACCACTGAACACACTTTAATGAAAGCGCTTTCATCGAAGAAGTGCTTTCATTAAAGTATGTTCAAAAACCCCCCCACAAAATCTACTTGAATGCAGGGGGCAAGCCCCCCTACTTTAATATTCTCACTCCAAGGTCGCACTACAGTGGGGAAAAAGGAATTTTCCCTTACCGCACCGTAGTACAACCGGAACAACAAGCATACTTACGCGAAAGTGCTGCTTCAGTGAACAGCATGCTCACCAAATTGGGATTTGGTGAAAGATGCAGTCGAGCATCTGTACGGATCCTATATATATATATATATATATATATATATATATATATAAAATAGATAAATATTTAAAATAAACATTTCACAATCAAAATTTTGTTAGATAAATGCACCACTGAAACTTGTACACTATCATTAAAAACAGCAGTAAAAGCACATATTTCTAAAATGGCAGTTAAATTGAACTACAAGATTTTTAAAGACATTAAAAAATAAACAGATGAAAGAAGAAAAACAGTGTCTAAGCACATTCAGATGTTTGGGGGGGGGGGGATAATACTGCTGCAGTTTACTTACAAGTCGTTTTTGTCTAGTGGTTAGGCCAGTTTGTTGGGACAATCCTGTGCCCGCTTTAAAGAAGGATGAAGTACATTTGAAAATTTTATGAAATTCAGTACTAATGTTAAGTTGGAAGATATGAAATACAAAAGGATAACGGTCAAGAAATATGTATAACTGATAACTCAATAGTAAAAGAATGACACAGTCAGATCTTGGTTGCTTTGCAAATGTGTGCTGGGGTACAAGACAGGGGCTTCTGTTTATGTGCATATTTTTTTATAAATGGGGAGGCCCAGAGTACTATCCTGTTGTCTTAGAAAGGTTCAAAGTACCTTCTGTGGTCTGAGAGAGGCTCCCGCTGATAACCTGAGACTTAAAAATGCCACCACACAAATTCAGCATGTCAGTAAAAAGAAAACTGCAATTAATTTGCATTAACTAGAAATCCCACTGGAAAATAATTATAAATGCGAGTTGAGCCAAGCAGTTCCACAACATTAACATATGCATAATCAAATTTTGCACTCAGGTGCCTTGAGAACTATACTTTTCATGGACTTCGTTACGTGACTTCAATGAGAATTCTACAAAAGTCAGATTATTTGGAAAATATTCATCTTCATCAGGTAGAGACCATTTTTCACTTCTCTGTATAAACAGTATGTACACGTGTGTCTGTATGATACAGAGACAGAGAGAGGGAAAGAATGTAATTTTGCAAATTATAAAAGTTAAATGAGAAAATAAGTTGTGCTATACAAATGTAAACAGTAATGACAGA